>NC_062215.1:65761088-66065810 GCF_902686445.1 Sciurus carolinensis | reverse complement strand
GAGTGCATCTTGGGGGCCCGAGACAGTAATGAGTATGGCAGCTCAGGTTGCTTGCCAGGAGCTCCCACCCACAGTGCGGACAGGTGACAGGCATCAGGTCTGACCACAAGCCACAGCTGATGGCTACAAGGGTGGAGAACCCCCAGCGAAGTCTTTCGGGACAGCCCTCCAAGGGCCTGCAAGCTCCCCACTGCCTACAGGGCCAGGTCCTGGCTCCTCAGACCAGCGGCAAAGCCCTTCCAGCAGGTCTCAGCCTCAGGACATGCTCCTGCCCCCACCCCACACCCCAACACCTGTCCACCTTTACCACCCGTCCGTGCCTGTGCACACATGCACTGCTTCTTGCATATGTGGGCATGAACACCTCCTTACCAAAGAGGGGAGAGAGGCTTCGGATCCCTGACACAACGCAGAGTTGAGGGGGCCAGGCTAATGGCCTTCATCAGAATGTCAAGAGGGAGACCAGGAAGGGCCCAAGAGGCCACTGAGGATCACCAGGTTCACCACCTGCTCCAAGGTCTCCCTCCAGTTAGCAGCTGCTGTGGAGTCCTGCCTGGAGTGGCCCGGTCACTAGACGTCCCACATGACTGTCCCCTGCCGGGCAGCCCTGGCACATCCAGCTCACACAGGTCCCTGTAACTTCACGGCTGTCTCTGCCCAGAACTCCTCCATCTGCCTCAGGGTGTTTAGTGGAGCAACACCATTGGCTGGCATTCCCTGATACCCTTGTCACTTAGCTCAAGAAATACAAAGGCATCAAACACTCGAGAAGGTCCAGAGGAGAACACATCTGGTAGGGACCCATCGTGTGCCAGGTGTCTGTGCCTCAGCCACTGTTCAGAAGAGAAAAGACAGACTCAGAGAAGTTAAGTGATTTGCAAAAGGTCACAGAGAGCACAGGGCTGGGCCAGGAAGACCAGGTCTGATTTCAATGCATCAAGCAGGGCACAGAGTCTACCTGACGCTCTCGGCGGCACAGTGTCCTGTGCTCCCTGGACAATATGGAGCACTGGAAAGCCTCAGGCTGAGCCCTGTGGGTCACAGGAACAGGAGCCAGCAACACTGGTGATGGGGACTTGGGTAGAAGGTTGCAGGGACTGTGGCACAGTGGGCTTCTGAGGCCTGTGCCATCCAGGCCTGGAGCACAGCCCCCCTCCCTTTCCCACAACAGGGAGCTTTAAACTGGCTACATGTGGGAAGATTTTATAGCAAGCGAGAGGAGAGTGATTTGGAAGAAAATTGCTAAAGGGAAACATATGTGAAAATGAAAACTCAGGCAAAGAGGGAGGAGGATGAGGGAAGGAAGAAAAACTGATGTCCAAGGGTCACAAATTGAGTCGAGAAGACCTTGCAACACCAGTTTCCCTCTGCTCCCTGGGGAAGGCCGGTGACCAGCTCCTGCCCTCATTTCTCCTCTCAACCCAGGTAGAACAGGGCGGCATGATCTGTGCCCAGCAAGAGAGAAAGAGGGAAAGGTGGCTTGCCTCCAATTATGATGACTATGAGGCCACAATCCACATGTACTGGGAAAGAAACTGAGGCTCAGAGAGGTTGCTCTCCTTTCCTGAGGCCACACAGCTAGTGAGCCAGTGGAATCCTAACCCAGTCAGCCCAGTATCCAAGCTTGTCCCCTTGAACCACATCATGGTATCTCCATGATGGACCACTACCACAAGGTGGCTCTATCCCCTTCCTTAAAACTGGACAAATTATGTAATTTCTCCAGAGGTTACCTAGTTTCTGTGTTTCATTAAATCCAAGACATCTCTGCTTTTAAGATGCCCTGTTATTTCAAGTACACCAAGAAAGAAAAGGTGCTGTCAATTAAATTATAACACTCCAGCAAAAGTACAACACATACCAATCTGAGATGTTAAAATGTGAAGAAGAATATGTCTTAGAATCTACATAATCCAGGTTGCACATATGAGGGGAGGGGACTCAGTCGGGGTCCTTAGAATGTGTGTGCAGTCAACAAGGGCGGTCAACAACTCTGTGTACACAGGCACAGACACGCGCGCGTACACTCCTACTGCTGCAAGATCCATCTTTGCTAATAACTGATGCAATCATGCAGATAATCACACAAAATGCTCTGGCCAGCCCTGCCTTGTCAACAGAAAACCTCACTTGACCAGGGCACCATTAACTCAAGGTTACCTGACATAGCCAGGCAGAGGCTGTCCTGACCACCACCCACCCAACCAGCCAGGCCAGGCTGGCCAGCTTCACCTCAGTGGAGCTGCAGACCTCAGAGTGGCCAAGCTGGATGAGCAGGTAGGCTTGCTCCTTGGAAAACTACCAAGGACAGTCACCTAATGTGGCCGGGCAGCTGTACGGCCTGCACCTTTCAATCTGGCCCCTCTCCAGACCTCCAGAGGCCTGCAGCCAGCCAGAGCCCCAGCACTTCACTAAGGCAGACTGCGGCCTCCAGCGCAGACAGGCAGCACTGCCACAAGCCACCTCCTCCAGCTGGGCTCTGGTGAACAGAAAAGACTCCAGCTGGAGGTGAAAGGCAAATGGGTGGAGGTGCAGAGGGCCACCCTGCCCTTGGTAGACCAGTCACAGCTTGGTGGAGGTGCAGCCTCTAGGAGGAAGGGCCAGGTACAGCCCCACACCGTGCCCCCTGGGGAGAAGGCAATCACCTCAGAATAAGCTCTGCCTCTCAGTCACATATTGCCACAGAGGCGCCAGTCACTCGGCCCCCAGAGGCTGCATCTGCAGAAACCAAGTTGGTTTCTTTGAAGCAGAGTTTTGCTTCTCCTATGCAGGCCCTCAAGTGATGGAGTTTGTCCCCTGCCACCTTCCTGCTTCAGCACTGACATCCCCTGCAAGAAATTCTGTCAGGTGCTAAGATTATCAGTCCTGACAACCAACCCGGTGGCATCTTGCAGAAACTGACACCACAGCTCCCAGCACTGCTTCGAGTGCTTTTCCTGCTTTATAGCTGGGTCCACACACCAACCCTGCGAGCCAGGTGCCTGCAACATCCCCTTAATGCAGATGAGGGAACTGAAACACAGAAGTTAAACAGTCTGCTAGGTAGCCGGCAGCAGAGCCAGGATCTGAATCCACACAGCCTGACTCTGGAGTCCAGGCACTTGGGCACAACACTACCTGCCTCTCTAACTCCCTAGCCACCCATGGAGTGACAGCCAGATGAGAGTCAGAACCCCCAAGACACCTGACATTGCGGTGGCTATTTAATTTTCACCATCACCCTAAGAGGCAGTGCTATTATCAACCCTATGCTATACATAGTGAAACTGCGGCTCAAAAGGTGAGGAAGCTTGTCCGAGGTTCCACAACTGGCAAGCAGCAGAGCCAGGGTCTAAACCCAGATGTTATCTGGCTCCAAAACCTTTCTTTCCTATCTTGAGAAAACAGGTCTTGGGTGACTGAGTATAAGCACAAAGTGCCTGGGTTTGAGGTGGGCATTTCTCCCAGGAAAACCAGAGATCAGGAAGGGGAGATAGCCCCTACTCTCTCCCATCGTGGATTTCTTTCACAAGGCAACACACTTGCAGGGTACTGAGGAAGGGGACCCAGGATGACTGCAGGGCGTGGCCACCCCACTCTCCCACACTCCAGCTCTGTTCAGGCCTTCCTCTTTGTGCTCCCTGAAAAGAGGAGAGGCAGAGTCACAGATATTAATAACTCTGACAGAGTTTTGTTTTCATTTGAATAATGTTGACACAATTGGGAAAGAACCCATTTATCTAGGAAGACAAAGCAGGTTGAATCAACTAAAAACATGACCAACGATTGGAAAACTTCCCACTTGTTAAAGGAAGTCAAGCAGTGGTGTTAGAAATGCTGGCATTACTAGTACTGGCCTGTCAAGCAGATCTGAGGCTGGAGGTCACCAGATCCCACAGCTCCAGGTCATGGTGGCCACCTCCTCTAGCCTTGAGCTAACCTTCCCAAGATGCACATTTCTGGCTGCCTGCTTTCTCCATCCTCTCTCGCCCCCTTCATTGGGAAAAGTTAAGAACTGAACAATAGGCTCCTGGGCTGCTCAGGAAGTTTCTGAGACTCTGAACTTTTGCTCACAGACGCTCCTGTGAAGGGCTTAGCTCCTTAAGAGCCCAGCAGCAGAGGCCCCTGAGTAAGGCCAGTGGGGCATCTCCAGATCCTCTCAGCCTTGAATGGGGCCACGTGAGCTGGCCAATGCCAAATTCCATTTAATCAACAGTGTTGTGATGAAGCCCCAGATATTTGGGCAAGGACTGTCATGTGTGGTATGAGAAAAATTACAGCTCCTGATGAAAGCAGGTAACAAAGGTGCTGTCCAGGCTTTGGGGGCATAATCTGCAGCCCACTAACCTGTGTGGGCTCTGGATCACACTGTGTAGAACTGGGGTCAGGGTTTAAACTGGAAAAATCTTCCCAAGTGACCATGTGCTGGCCAGGAAAGGTAGCTGCTAACTCACCTTAGACACCAGGAACCCAGAGGGCAGAACCCTCAACCAGAACCTTGTAGTGAGAGGGTAGATGGGTGATGCCCACCTGGATGTGTGTCACACACACACACACACACACAAACACACACACTCCAGGGGCCTAAACTTGACAGAGATGCATCCCAAAGCCACTGCCAAGGTGTGTGGGTACCTCTCTGGACTCCTTAAGAGACAAAGGGTCAAAACTGTGCTGTCAACCACCCACAGGTGAAAGGAGTGTAGAGGGAAGCCCGGAGAGTCAGGAAGAAATGAGGAGACAGAGCCCAGGGAGATGGAGGGGCCGCCGGACACTGGTCTTGAGTGCTGAACTTGACCCCACCCCAAGAGGAGTGGAGCCCCGGGAAGGAGACAGGCCATAAACAACCTCTCCTGCTCCACAACACAGCTATGTGCACAGCACAGAGAGGTTTCTGTTGGTTTCATTTGTGTGGTAGAAACAACGTGGTGTGGCAAGAAGTGTTGCCACATCACATGGTAGGACTCCTCTGCCGGGACCCAGCTGAGGACAGGAAGTTCACAGCAGCCAAGGTCACACAAACACCTCCTCCCCAAGAAATGCCTGAGTGCCCAAATCCCCTCCACAGGAAGGGCTGGGAGATCAGAGCAATGGAAGCTGGGTGTCAGGACGTCTGTCTCCACTGAACTGTCGTTCCTGCCCCATTCTCCTCCTGGGATTCTTCCTGTTGACTGACATCAGCAGGCACCCTCCATCTCTTGGATTCCTGTCCCCTGGCTACTCTCAGGTACAACCTCCACCTTGCCGTTCTGTGGATACGCTACGTCAGCGCCATCCCACCTCGGGGGCTTTGCAGTTGCCGTTCCCTCTGCTTGTTCCTCTTTTATGGAGAGGCACCTTCTCAGTGAAGACTCCCTGACCACCTTATTTTAAAAACTTCCCTGACTATCGTATTTAAAACCAAGCACGCCTAGGGCTGGGGTTGTAGTTCAGGGGTAGAGCACTCACCTAGCAGGTGCAAGGCCCTGGGTTCAATCCCAGCAGCCCAAAAGACAAACCAAACCAAAGCAAACCAAAACAGCACTCCCTCATGGCAGGAATTCTCACCTACTCCGTTCGCTAATGCATCCCCAGCACAGAATCTGGCACCAATTAGACATCCAAATATTTACTGAAGGAAGAATTCAGCACTTGCCCTTGTGCTGGGGACTGGGCAAACACACAGAGAAGTCTCTGTGCCCTACAATGCCATCTGATGGAGGAGACAGTCCTACCATCCAAGAGAGAAGATCATGATGTCCAGTATGACATCAGGTGGACCAGCCAAGTCAAAATGTCTGCCTCATCATGGCAGGCTAGCATGAACAGGACCACCCATTTATCCAGCCACCAGACCTGAGCATTCTTCCCCATATTGAGGCCAGCAATTTGATGCCACCCAGTCACTCTGTCAAGAGCCAGCAGAGCTGACCCAAGGAAAAAACAGAGCCCTAGGGTCCTGTATGCCTGGCAAAGCCAGGGCACTGTGCTTCATAGCTACCACCAGGTGGACCAGATAAGGATGCTTCCTTTACAAAACACAGGACAGAGGGTGGGGTGGGCACTCTGCCAGGGCTGTCCTTCCCCCAACCCACAATGCCTGCCTCCTAAAACAGCAGCCCCCATCTGTGTCTCTTTGGGAGCCGTCCCCATACCCTCTACCTCCTCCTCACCCCCACCTCAAATAAGTATACTGAAATGAAATTGTGAAGCCCCTCAAAACTGGATCAACTGTGTAAGAGTAACAGGCTGCCTGGAGACTGTGAGGCCCCTGAAAGGTTTCCAGCCACTGTGGAGGATGAGAATGAGGGAGGGTGAGTTGTGACAGTCCCAAGCAAACAGCTAAAGAGACAGGTCCAAAGCTGAGTACAGTGGTGCATGCCTGTAATCCCTGTGGCTTTGAGGCAGGAGTTTCCCAAGTTCAAGGCTGGCCTCAGCAACTTAGCAAGATCCTGTATCAAAATAAAGTAAAAAGGGCTAGGGGTACAGCTCAGTGGTAGAGCATCTCTGGGTCCAATCCCCAGTACTACCACAAAGAGAAAGAGAGAGCGCGAGAGAGAATGAATATGAGTATGGATATGTGCGTGTGTTGGAGAAAGGTCCTACCAGGAGGGAAAAGGGCTGGGAGACCATAGAGATGCCAGCATACTTCAGGAAGGGACACAAATGGTCAAGAGGAACCTTCTGAGTGCTGGTTGCCCCCTGGCACCTCCAAAGGAGATGATTTGGAACCCTCTGGTCTAATTTCTTCTACTTTTTCTCCCTTCACTTGGTTAAAAGTCCTTTCCAAGGACTGACTGGCTCCAGCCAGCTCACCTAGACTGGATAGTCAACCATCCTTCCCCTCAGGCCCAGTCTTATCTCTCCTGCTGGCCTTAATCACTTACCACAACTCTTTCACCTAAGCCCAGGGTCCTCAGAGTTCCAAACCTGTTCTCCACCAGGTATTTGCCCAAGCTGTGCTCCTTGCGGGCCCACATGCTCTAATTCCACATTCTTCACTGGCTTCCCTCCCTCCTGCAGACCACAGGACCTCAAAGAGCTGGGGTCAACTTGCCCCCAATTCAGGAGAGTTGGGTAGGGCCAGATTAGATTTAGGTATTCAAGGTCCCCTACAGTCTGCAAACACCTTGAGAGCAAGTAAGTATTTTATGAATAAAATTCCCTGTGCATATAATCAACAGTTTGCTAATGCCAGCTAAGCAGGGTTGAGGTCTGGGCCAGTGCCAAAATACCAGCACCTGAGTGAGCTGGGGTGGTGAGACCCCAGTCAATGGTGAGTGTGGTGGGGAAATACTCTACTGCAGAGGTGCCACACAGATACGAAACCCCTCTCCAGGACTCCTTTTCCCTGTCCTGACAGTCACTGTAAGCATCTTTCACCTGAGGAGGGGTGTAGGTCTGTCCCAGGGGATATGCCTGCCCACTGCTTTGGGGACCCCAGAAGATTACCACCTGCTTCCGGCTCTGGAAAGGAAGTGCAGAGATTTGGTGGATCATCAGGAACCAGCCTAGGAGTCTGCCTCTCCAAGATCTACAGGCTCAAGGCAAAGAGAGGAACTTGGGCCCCTTACACTCTTTTAAGAGGGAAGCCTATAAACAACTCAATGAAAGCTGGCATGGCCCTGGGGCCCAGGGATGTATCATTTCTAGCTCTCTTCCGGGATAGCACGACTAAGGAGAAGCGGAAACCAGGAGGAGGCGACATTGGCAGGTTTGCACTGATGACAAGGTATAATGAGCGTACAGGGATGTGTCTGCACCAGGTTCCCCACAGAACAGAGACTGCACAGCCAGGCTCTCTGAGAGCCACTTGTCGCCGGCAGAGAAGTGGTTGTGTCAACAACTACTACTAAGGCGGACTGCAGGCACTTAGGACCGGAGGGCGCACGTCTGAGGGTGCCTGCACACAGCCACAGGCACAGCGGCATCTTGCTGAGATGGGGAGGACTCTTTCCCCAAACCCCGAAATGGTCTGGCACTCTCGTCTGATCGCGAAGAGTCCCCTTCTGGAGGAAGGAAGCCAGGAAACAGACTCCGTACAATGGCCAAGATCTACGGCAAAACTTCACAGCGCACAGCCTTGGGTACCGCCGAACCAAGAGCAGGGCACTGGGGGCAACACTAGTTCCGGAGGGGCAAGAGGTGGGTCTGAGCACACAAGTCCCTTTCCCAGGCCACTAGGTTCCCCTAAAACACTTTTTGAAACGGCACCGCAGACAGAGCAGCCACCCCTCCTTGCTCCCGCTGCTAGTCCGTTTCCGCTCACACCTGGACGATGAGAGGGCTCGAAGAGGGCAGCGGAGACGGTGGTTTCACTACAGTGGCCCAGCCAGCCAGGGCAAGTAACCCGACCTCCCAGGCCAGCATCGAGAGAACCGACACCGCTGGACGAGAGCGGGCGCAATTCCGCGCTCGCCAACTTCTGACCCCAGGGCCGGGCCCGGCCAGGTGCACCCTGACGGACCCCCCTGAGCCGGAGCCCTTCGCCCGCCGCTTACCTGACTCCCGGGAGTAGGCGGGGTGTGCATCCCCGACCGGTCTCGGGTCGGTCCTCTGCAGAGGGACTAGAAGCCCAACGCGGGTCAGCAGGGTGGGTAGGGACGCGGCGGGCAACCCGAGAGCGCAAGAACAATCCCCCAGCCGCTCGCCGCCGCTACCACCGTTCGGCACCAGTTGAAGGCGCCGGCCCCGCCCCCGCCCGCGCTCGTTGCCGGGAGACCCGCGTGGGCCGAAGGGGCTCTTTGTATCAAAGCTGCCGTGACATCACGAGGTGCCCGGGCTCGGGGACTAGAAGGGGCGGGGCCTCACGCCGGAGGCGGGGCGGAGGAGGAGGGGGAAGTGCGGCCTGGGAACCCGAGCCGCGGGGGCGGGGCCCAGGTAGCACCGCCCACGCAAGGTAGGGGCAGGTGGCTGAGTTGGCGTCGACCAATAGCTGCTGTGCCGCGGGGCGGGCCCAGGCGACCCGGCGCCTTGGAGGGGTGGAGCTCGCCTAGGCCCGCCCGAGCCCGAGCCGCGAAGTTACTGAGGCCAGGAGAGCTACTAAATCACGCTCCAGGGGGTTCCACGCCACTGTTACTGTTTGTTGTCAACGTTCGGCAAGATTCCGGTCAGCGACCCCTGGCTTACGCTCTTGGACCCCAACTAAAACCTGCCAACCCTCTCCCAACACATCTCCACCACCAGCCTGTCTGATGTCTCCTAAACTGATTTTTATCCTGAATCCCACACACAACTTTTCTAATCTTTCATATAAAGGGAGAGCTATTTTATAGTACAAAAGAAACACGCGGCAAAAAGACCCAAACAAAAAGAGGACTCCTGTGGAATCCTAGTAAATATAATTTGCATCAGGAATGTGGCCCTTCATAACTCCAGATTAAAATAAGGCGAAAATGATGTGACGAATGCAAAGCAGCAAATACTGCAAATGCAGTTCCCTTTGACTTCACGTTGCATTATGTAACTTGTGGGAGCAGATTATCTTCCTGACTGACTGGCTTCAAGCCACCTTTGCCTTCCCTGTGTGCTCACTGCCCAACAAGGTGGCATGGGCACTTTGCTATGGGCAGGATCAGTTGGACAGCTGTGCGCTTTGGTCCAGTGCAGCACCCACCGCATCTTCTCTGCCGACTTCTCTGGCTCTTTGCTCTCAACTGCCTTCTCCCCAATGTGTCTCCTACAAATAAATTCCCAGCTGCCCCTCCTTTTTTTTTTTTTCCTTTTTCTTTTCTTTTGCCCCTCTGTTAGCCAGGGCAAAGCAGCCTACTAGGACTCACAGACCTGCTGGGGACTTTCCAAAAGGTACAGCTTTAGCTAGAGGGGAACCTCCTAGCAAAGGCTGCTTGAGACAGAATACTGGAGCAGTGGGGGTGAGGTGGAAATTCCATCACCCCTGGCCTCCTCTGAACTTGTAGTTCCTGAACTGACCTCTGGATCTGTGTGCAAAGGTCACAGGTGGCTCTCACCCTGGTTTGTGTCCACCCTCACAGTCCCTAATGCACAGGAGCACTGGTGTATCATAAAGAACCCCAACTTTGAAGTAAGGCAGACCTGGGTTTGAATCTTATTTTCCAGCTTTGGGTCCTGAGACAAGTTCGGTGGCCTCTCTGAGACTCACTGTGTTCATCTATGGATGGGAATGGCACAGTCCACCTTGCAGGATACGGTGCACTCTTGCCCAGTGAGCACACTTAACTTTAGGCCTCACCAACTGTGTGGTACTTGAATGAGCCCAGGCGCCCTGGGTCAGCTCTGTGTTCCCAGCTCCACCTGGAGATCTGAGCTCAGCAGCCTCCCATGAGATTTTAGGGTGTAGCTGAGTCCAGGAAATCTATCACGATATCCTTACTTCCTTTCTGAGTCCCAGGTTGCCCTTAAGGACCACTGGGCTCCAGAAAGCAGGATCACATGCGGGATCACCCAGAACTGGTGAAGAGAAATAGAACCTTAAGGTGATCATAGCTTTTCTGGGCCCAACTCTTTCTCAGTCAAGATCAGTGGATAAACTCAGACCTGTCAAGTCTCTCTCAACCCACCTGGGGTGGCCTAAATAGTCATTACTCATTATCCTTAGGCAGCATTTTCAAGAGCTCTATGCAGGAGGTGGTGCCAGTGGATCCCTCTTTATTTTTCCCACAGGTAGTGGGATGGGTATTTGTCCTGAGAAGCAAAGTGACAGAGAATGATCCAGATGCACTGAACTCTCCTGGGTTCAAAGCCTGCCTGGGTCTACTACACAGGAAGTCATTTAATGTTTTGTGGCCTTAGTTTCCACCTCTATAAAGTGGAAAGGAGTGGTTTTCTCTCTCAGCTGTGAACTTCAAGTGAAATGATAAAACTAGTATGAGTCCAATGCCTAGCATGCTGGCACCCAGTGAATAGTAGCTCCTAGTTACTCCAGCTGCATTATCAAGCTGGATCAGTGGTTATGTGTGGGCACTGGAGTCACGGGCTGTGTCCTGGCTTCGTCAACTTGTAGCTAAATGACCCCAGGCAAGTTTAATTGTCAGTATCTTTGTTTCCTTGACTATAAACTAGAGATAATGGTAGCATGTATTTTAGGATTATTGTGAAGATCATTTAATCAGGACAACAAACTACTTAGAACAGAGCCTACCACATAGCAGGTGCTCAATAAATAGTCATTACTCATTATCCTTATGGCAAGAGGCTAGGAGGAATGGAAATGAGGATCAGAACCTGAAGCAGCTCATGAGAGAATTTAAGACCCTGATTTTCAGGAGAGGGCCTGACAGGGAAACAATAATCCTTGGGGGATGGGACAGGTGGGGATGGTGACTGTGTCTGAGGTGTAGGATTGGAAAGAATGGGGGAATAACAGCCCAGGCTGTCTCAGTGCTCCTGGTTTGAATGGGGAGATAACAGTGAGTTAACAGGAAATACAGTCATACCTCCTGAGTACCCTTCCCCACTGAGACTGAGGGGCAATGAAGGACTTGAATTAGCTTCCTTGGTCCCTTAGTACGACTATGTTCTACATGTCATGGAATCAAGCCAGTTTAAATTAGTAAGACTGTTCAGATAAGCATCTTATGTATTTGTCCCCATTATTTGGATGGGAAGACAGAAGCTCAGAGAGGGCTGGGAATTTACAAAAAGTCACACAGCGAGATGACCACTGATCAGGGACTGACATTCAGGCTCCTGATTGCCAGTGTTGCATCTTCTCCTTCCTACTCTGATTGGGATGCTTAACTGATAGGGGTAAGATAGGCAGGGAACAAGGAAGGCAGGAAGCTGACTTTTTCATCTTGCTTGCCTAGTACTGTGGGTCTCTTAAGGTGCCTGACGTGACTTTTAAGGAGAAAAAATAATCTCATTAAAAACAGAAAACCTTGCCAAGTGCAGTAGCACACACCTGTAATCCCAGAGACTTGAGAAGTTGAGACAGGAGTATAACAAATTCAAGGTCAGCCTGGGCAACTAAACAAGACCCTGTCTCAAAAAATGAAAAAGGGGTTGGGCATGGTGGCACACACCTGTAATCCCAGTGGCTTGGGAGGATGAGGCAGGAGGATCCTAAGATCAAAGCCAGCCTCAGCAAATTTGTGAGACCCTAAGCAACTTAGCAAGACTCTGTCTCTAAAAAAAAAAAAAAAAAAAAATTTAAAAAGGGCTGGGGATGTGACTCAGTGGTTACACACCCCTGGATTCAATCCCAAGTACTGAAAAAAAGAGAGTTTGGGGGACATGGTGATGTAGATCAGTTGTAGAGTGCTTGCCTGGCATACATGAGGCCCTGGGTTTGGTCCCCAATACTGGGATAATAAAACTGAGGATGTGGTTCAGTAGTCAAGCACCCTTGGGTTCAATTCCCAATCCCTGCTAACTGCAAAACAAAAACAAAAGCAAAAACAAAACCTCCTCCAGAAAATGTATCCTAGAATACTTTGCAGATGACAAGTCACTGATTAATTCTTCTTGTGTCATGAAACTGATTCTCCTGTTGTTGGTATGAGAATACTCTACTCCCAAGAAGCTGGACAGAGCAGATGGAATGCTGACAGGCAGGAATCACATCCTTCAGGTGTGACGGGTGAAAGCACATGATCATCCAGGTGACCAGGTGTGGGCAGAGAACAGTAAGTTCCCCCACAACACTCTGTTCTCTACCCATGTCCACTTTCCTTCTGCTGCCACCAGGCAGTGCTGTTCAAAGTTTCATATGTGTTTGGGACTGGATAGACGTACTGGCTGTGCATCTAGGGTATCGACAGTCACAGTGGGAGAGGAACTCTTCCTAGCACCTAGGGTCACGTCAACCTTAGCTAAGCAACTGGTGCTGACCAACATTAGCCAAGTGAAGAGAGAACAGCCGATACAAACTGTGTCAGAGCTAACAACAAACACAGGGGCCAGTGATTCTCAAACTGGATTCCTTGGAACCCCTAGGGTTCTGTGGAAATCCCGCAAAAGGGAACGGGTGCTCTAGGCAAACATAAAGATAACTCCACTTTTTTCTGCTTGACATAGAGTTGAACATATGGGATTTCATGTGAACAAAAAGTTCTACAGCTTTAGAAATGTTTTCAATCACTGGGTCTCACAAAACCACTCATTTCCCAGACACTGAAATCAGCTCCACGTGTGGGAATGGCCTCTCTCCTGACAGCTGCACAGTCAGTCAGCGATAGAGCCAGGATCAGAGCCAGGTCTCCCTACTCTCTGTCTAGTGTTCTCCACGACAGACAGCAGTCATTAACCAGGACTGTGACCTCAGTCAAGCCTGGCCAACATTAGCAGGGCTTGATTATGCCAACACACACATCCTGGCCATGATTCTTGCCCAACACAGCATCACAAACCACTGTTCTATGTGGGAAAGCCAGCTGGGACTTCACCAGCTCTGTCCTTTCTCACCTCCCTCTTTAGATGTCCCTAGATGCCACACTCAGAAAGTGGCAGCTCCAACTGAAATCTCAGCTTTCAATTCCAGAACAAAGTCAGCATTTGATGCCTGACACAGTAGCTTAGGAAAGGGGCACACACACCAAGCAAGCAAGCAAGACCTCAGGTGGCCGAGGCTTCCTGACCCGGAGGGAAAGACACTCCTGATCGCCCACTTAGGAAGGACTCAGCAGACCCCTGGATGCCACGCCTTCCTCTGGAGCAGCACCTGCACTGAGCCAGCAGTTTCCTGGGGAGAGGGGAACTTGGGTGACCTACCCACCCTGTAAAGATGCTGGGGCTGGTTGTTGGCTCTCCCCAGCTCACTGGGTGGCAGAGCCCTCAGCTAGAAAGCTGGGGGCTGGATGGCACGCGATAGGTTTCCTCCGCCTCCATAGCCCTGTGCTAGCCCAGAGACAGATCTTGACACTGATCAGATGTCTGCAGCAGGGACAGGGTTCCCTCATAATGTCTGACTGAACACTGCAGGTGGGGCAGGTCATGCTCTTCTTGACTCTGGCTCCCAGGCTGGGTCTTTAGAGGTGCCCAGCTCTGTTTTCCTCAACTGGTGAGCACAGGAACAATGGATTTTCTTACTCATTCAAACCCAATGGGAGGGGGGAAATGGTAAGAAAACCCATGTTTTCCTTCTTGACAAACATCTCCTCTGACTCATTCAGTCATCCAAGAAGAGGAGGTAGTGGCAGGGTTGGGGAGGGAGCAAGGTCTCCTTTTGACTTGCCCTGGGTGAGGGCAAGAAGGGAACACTTCCTTTTCCTTTGTATCACAGTTAACTGCACCCATGACAGCACAGAGAGCTCTCCTCTCTCCAGATGCCTCACCCACCACCTTGCCCTAAGACTTGGACAGTGTGGCTGTCTCATTGCAGGTGCCATGGCCCACTCAGGAGGCTGAGGCAGGAAGATTGTGAGTTCAAGGCCAGCCTCAGCAAGTCAAAGGGAGAGGATGACCAACTTTGTAAGACAGGGATGTACATTTTAAGAGAAAATGTCCAAGGCTTTTGAGAAGTGCGTTGGCAATATTAGGACTTCTTAGGGATTATCAGGTAGGCCTGTAGAGACATAAATTCACAGTGCATTACATTAAAGCTGGAATGGGAAACTGAGGCCTAGATTTTAAAAATCTCATCCATAGACACAAAACTTGCTAAAGGCAGAAAGGTTCACAGTGACCCCAGAAAGGGGAGATAGTTGAGAGTACAGTGGAGATGCTGTTTTAGTATCAAAGTTCTTGCCTCTTCTGGTCACTGGGAAAATTCCTATGTGGTCTTCAAAACTCATGTGTGACTTCCCAGGTGAAGAATTCCCTGTCTCCGTTAAGTGAGAATAAATCATCCCTGGCTTCATGATCTCCATCCCTCCAACATGAGCTCTATTACTGCGAGGAACACATTATATTGTCAGGACTGGCCTCTGGTCAAGTCCCCTTCCAGGCTGTGATTCCTGAGGGCAGGGTCCCGTGTCCTGGTGTCTTTGAACTTCAGCTCCTAACATGTCTGGCACACAGTGGTCACTCAGGGAAGTCTAGGGCTCTGAATGAAACAGAGGACCACTCACACACAGACACAGTGGAGAGGAAGGCCTGCTTAGCTGTGAATTAGCTGGAGCCTTTTTGGAAGTCCCTAAGATATGTATTTGAAAAGAAAAAACTAAGAGTGTGAAAGAGATCCAGAGTCCTACTCCCACAGTATGAGATCTCAGCTCTGAAGAAACAAGCCTCTGCCTAACAGGAGGCTTGGACAAGGACCTGGAAACCAAAGGGAGATCATTTCCCAGCAACTGATTATTAATCACAACTATGTGCAAGTTCAAGTCCAACCTCAGCAACTTAGCAAGGCCCTAAGTAACTTAGAGATACCCTATCTCAAAATAAAAAATAAAAGGGCTAGGGATGGCTCCGTGGTTAAGTGCCCCTGGGTTCAAACCACCATACCAAACAAAATAATAATAATAATAATAATAATAATAATAGGGCTGGGGAGATAGCTCAGTCGGTAGAGTGCTTGCCTTGTAAGCACAAGGCCCTGGGTTCGATCCCCAGCACCGCAAAAAAAAAAAAATAATAATAATAATAATAACAACTATAACTGGGTATGGTGGTACACATCTGTAATCCCAATGACTTGAAAGGTTGAGGCAGGAGGATCACAAGTTTGAGGCCAGTTTGGGCAATTTAGGGAAATCCTGTCTCAAAATAAAAAATAAAAGGCTAGGGTGTAGCTGAGTGGTAGAGTACTTGGTAAACATGTGCAAGGTCCTGGATTCAACCCCTAGTGCTGCTGAAAACAAAGAAACAAACAAATAAAACCAGCTACCAATTATTGAAGGTCTATTATGTGGCAGCCACTTCATGTCTTCCCTTTTATTTTAAGCCAGCAATCTTGTGGGGTAGGAGTTACTGCACCCATGGTGCAGATGAGGAAGATTCGGTGACGACAGAACTAGCTGCTGCACCTAGATCTGCTGGTTCATGTTCACACTCCCTGCGGCCTCTCTTACTGCATAACCAGCATATAGACAGCTATTGGAATTGTCTTGAGACCACAGAAACCAATTAATAAGGATGAGAAAAGACCATGGACTGCTTGTCATCTGTGGGGAGCAGGCATCCCCTGCCCAGCTCAGTGAATTTTGATGAGTTGTAGCTCATACCTGGCCTCTGGGATTCGCCCACATGCACCTCTGTGACACCCCCTGGGGAGTGTCCTGGTCTTGCAGGTGCACTGATGACCTGTCTGCCTGGCTGACTGCGCTGGAGCAGTGGAGGGGCAGTACCTGGTGTTGACTTGCCTCCTGCCCCAGTTCCAGCTCAGGGAAGCAGTCTGGCGTTTCCCTGGGCGCCACCAAAGAAGGTGAGCAGGAATAGGCCAGGGTTCCAGGGAGAAAGGATGGGAAGCAGTATCCATTGCTTCCAAAAATGTGCTGTGGCACCCCGTCTCTGTGGTCACACTGGCGAGTAAATTCCTCACTGCCCCTTAAAGATGACTGGATAACCCCGTAGCTGCCTGGCTGTTTGAACCTGGGCTTCTTAAGGCTTGGATGGACCTTCTCATCTGACATTTAGTTAAAGAAGGACTCAGTGTTCTGTGAGGAGCACGCTTGAAAAACCACACACCAGGCTCCAACACACACATACTGATGTTATTAGAGATACAATAGCAAATGCCAGCATGGCTCTGTTTTAAGGGTGTCCCATGATTCAATTCACTCCTGACAAGTCCATCAGGCAGGTCTTATCCCCTGGTACATACGGGCATGCTGAGGCTCAGACAGCTTGCTCAAGGACATAAAACTAGCAAATGGAGAGGAGTCCAGATGTGAACCCTGGCATCTGGCTCCAGAGACTCTGTACCTAACCATAAAACAAGGGAGGCTCAGGTTCATCAGGTAACTTCCCTAAAGGAACCATAGGGAAACCAAGATCACCTTTTCTCGTTCACTCACTAGTCCATTTATTTACATAAATGACATTCACTGAGCAAAAAGTACAGGTCAGGTACTGTCCTGCCACCAGGAGGTAAGAACACCTTGCAACCCTGCCTGGAGTTGCCAGCTGCTCTTCTCCACAGCACCCCTGGAGTCCCAGGGCAGCACTGCCCACCCGGTGCCCTCGCGGTCATCAGCACGGGTGCACACATGTGGGTGTTGGGGGAATGTGCTCATCAAAGACGACCTGGACCTGACAGCTGGGATCCAGACACCACCATGGCTGCCCTGAGAGCGCCATGTCCTCCTAGCTGTGGTTTCCTGTGTACGTACAATGGGTCCAAAGGGTCTTGAAGACACAACCAGCTCTTCCATCTGCAACCCAGGCTCCTTCCTCAGTCATGAATCCCATGGACTTATCCCCCTCGAGTCAAGGATGGTAGTAGATGATGACAGCTTTACATTCTTTTTTCAGTAGGACATATACTGAAGGGCTTATAATTCACTTTGAAATCAAACACAGTCCCCCACAACTGTTTCCCAAATTATCATAAAGATGCTGAAATGAAAAATACCACAAACCCACAATAAGTCATCCCACAAATGACACAGACAGAGAAGGTAATGGGCCCAGGGAGACAGCAGTTGGGCAGCCAGGCCTGGGACAACTCCCAAAGAGCCCAATGCCACCAGCTCACTCGGACCTGTCCAAGTTTATTCCCTGAATAAACAGGAGGCCCCAGCAGCAGACAGGATGGGCTGCCGGAGGCTGGAACTGGCCTCTTGTCACAGGCGCACACACCTCCTCTGTGGCTCCCCTCCAGGGCTGGGCTCAGCAGAGGAAAACCAAAGGCGCCTGGCCCCAGGACACTAAGCCAGTGTTCCTCCCACTTAAGGGAAAACCACAGACTGGCAACAGCTCGGCAGCCACAACCCAGCCGGCTGAAGGAGCTGCTGTGTTCAGGTGGAAACTAGAGAGCCAAGCCCAGGGGAGGCCAGGGCAGCAGGAGAGAGAGGTCACTCAAGGGTGCCCTAAAATGAAATCTTTCTTCCCAGCCAGGCACACCCCACTCCCACTAGACCACAAGGCCACATTCACGGGGCTGAGGGCCCAGGGGGGCCCAACCAGCCCAGGCTGCAGCCACAGCTTGCCCCTCATGAACCCTAGCTTTCCCAGTCTCTCTCAGTCATGGTTTCTCATTTGACCAGCAGGATTAATAGTAGTACTGTCCACTCCTATTCTGCGCAGTAGCCACTTTCTAGTGGCTCAATCAGTGAATGCTGAACGATGGCTCCCAGGGGCCTCTGACCACAATGTGTTTGCCAATAAATACAGAACCTTGTTTTACTCGTGTCTCTGTTTGAAGACACCTTTAACACATGTTGTTGATTCATTAACATTGAACTTACCATCAACGGCATGGTAACTCATTCCTGCCTGGGAGAAGCTTACTTAATACTAGTGTTTTTCTCCACAGGGCACATCACAGCCTTCTTGCATTTAGGAATTACTAGACAGCACATAAGGGACATTTTGAAAGAGAAACTATCAGCAAGAAGCACAAAAGTGCTCAGATGTGGCGCTAAGTAGATCTCAAAAAAGACACTTGTTTTCAGTGTGAGCTGACGGGAGGGCAACACGTCAATCCCAGCTGGCAATGCGTAACTCAAATTGCTACTATGCTGAGCATGTCTTCAAATGACCACGCAAGCGCTATGAGCACTGACTCAGGGGTGTAGGCACATTTTAGCAATCAGGCAAATTTGCAAATACAGAATGTACGCATGATAAAGATTCACTTAGTTGCATCACAGGGTTGTTGAGGGCTGGGGGTGGGTTGTTAAATGACAAGACGCATATATAACAGCATAGCAACAGCTCAAGACTTTTATTATTATTTGAGGAACACACTGCATCTTGACCCCTTTACTGTTCCCTTTCCTTGTGATTTTTCATCTCACGAAGTCCAGAGCTGGGCTTGAATCACACCTGTGCCAACTGCCAACAGGGAGACTTGAGTTGATTCTCCTTTCTCCATGTCCTCTTATCTCCAACCTTGCTTCTCACTGCTCACTTATAGTTACTGGGTGACAGTGCTTCATAAAAGCAACCAGAAGAGACCTGCCTTCCAATCCCCCACCAGGTCTGCCTGCCCTCCCACACAGGAGCCTCCACTCTGACTCTCCTGGTATGATGCATTGTTCACAGACGGACCCTTTAATTTGGGCCCTGGACTCCCCAGCCCCAGGGTCTTTTGCTCCTGGAATTCCCCTATATCCCCTTCTGCATCGTCAATTTCCCCATCTCTACTGGCTCATCTCACCAGATTAAATCTTAGCTTTTAAAAATCGCTCCATTTGGGCTGGGAGTGTGGTTTGGTGATAAAGTGTATGCTTAACATGTATAAGGCCCTGGATTTGATCCCCAGCACTACAAAAAACAAGCAAGCTGGGTACAGTGGTGCACACCTGAAATCCTAGTGACTTGGGAAGCTGAGGCAAAAGAATCACAAGTTCAAGGCCAGCATGGGCAACTGAGGGAGACCCTGCTTGAAATTTAAAAAAAAAAAAAAAAAAAATTAAAAGGAATGGGAGTATAGTTCAGTTGTAGAGTGCCCCTGGGTTCAATCTCCAGTACTGGAAAACCAAAAACAACCTCCTTTCAACAGCTGTTGACCTGAATCAACTAGAGGGGTGTGAATCCTTTTCTTACCTGAACACTCGCTGCTGCACTTGACCCAGAGCATCTCCCTTTAAATGCTTTCTTGGCTTTCCTCAGTATGCCCACCCTCCCGGTTTCCTCCTAAATCCCCAGTTGTGACTCCTCACACCCATGGTTGGCTCCTGTGTGCCACCATGCCTTAGCTCCAAGTGTAGCCTGCCCTGTGCCTCAGTCCCCTTCTCCACTTTCCTGAGGTCTCATCTAACCTGTGGTTTTATTTGTTTATTTATTGTGATACAGGAATTGAACCCAGGGGCACTTTACCACTGAGCCACATTCCCCAGCCCTTTTTATTTTTCATCTTGAGACACAGCCATGCTAAGTTGCTGAGACTGGCCTTGAACTTGCGATCCTCCTGCCTCAGCCTCCCAAGTCACTATGATTAGCTTGTGCCACTGCACCCACCTGTCCATGAGATGTTTAGACTTGCTTGTCCTACCTAGTGACTGCTTGGCATCCTCTGACCTACCTATCCCCATTCCCACCCTCACCTAAACTGGTAACCAGTTTAATTCTCTCTCTATATTGAACCTCTCTAAGATTCCACACATAATCGAGACCACACAACACTCTTCTTTCCAAATGAAGCTATATGATGACTAGCTGACTCAGCTTTCAAGGCCCAGTTTGACAGCCAGCTGCCTGGGCTTCCTATGACCCCCAGGACAGGATCAGCTGCTCCCAGGCTCCCCCAGGATCCTGCTCAGCTGATGCACTCACCTCATGCACTGCACAAAGATTCTTATGGGTCCAGGCCCCACCTGCCCCAGCGCTCAGCCAAGGTGTGGGGAATTGACCTCAGGTGGGTGGACCCTTCCTGCCCTGTGACTCAGCATTTGAGAACTTATGCCAAGGCATCTCACCACCTGACAAGGTTACCTGCTTTCAGACACAAGTCCAGGCCCAGACTGCAGGCTCACTCCTAACCTGCGCACCCAGCGAAGGGTTTGCCATCTGGGTTGTAGCAGAGTTGGTCATGCAGTGCTCGCATCTGTGAAATGGGATAAAAGTACCTACTACACATGATTGTTACAAGGACCCCTCAGTGAAGGTTCCATGCACCTGGCAGAGTGGGAGGCACGTGCTAGGTGCTAAAGAAGCTTTTGCCCCTGAGCTACGCACTCCCAGCCCACCTGTTAGGTATGTGCTTCCCTCTTTTGCATCATAAGACCTTTGAATCACCCTTTCCCCTGTCTGCCAGGCCTGTTTGGAGCCCGGGATAAGCATGTTCCCTTGTTGGATTCACTGGGGCTGATACTTGGGTTCTCCCTTTTTCCCTCACTTGTTTTTCTGAGCTCTGACCTTTGTCCTTATGGCCTTCTCTCAATTGAGCACCTCCAGACCTCCAGCAGAGCACCAGTCATCCTTTCCAGAAGCAATGAGCCGAGTGGGAGGGGCAGAAAGCCAGGAGGGGTGGTGACTGTGGCCCTGGGGCCAGGTGTGTGCTGTGAGCCTCAGGATGCAGGGGCATGAGAGCTGCAGAAGGGACTCCTGAGGCAGGGAGGCTTGTTGGATGTGGGTGCTCTGGGGACACCGTGCCACTTTGATAGAGAGGGGGTGCCTTCTCAGCTTCCTCCTCTCCCACGGCGAGGGGGAAAGGTCGGACCATGAAACCTCCGAGAAGGTCCTGAGTTGCCATGAGCCTTAATGAGCATGCCTGCCTGAGTCAGCCACTGGTGTAACTGAAAGGGCTTTAAGGCCATCCAGGGGGCTCCATCCTGGCTCCTCCACAGAGCACCTGTCAGCTCAGGTAAAGCCACCTTTTCCATCTGCTCTCCATGTTCTCATCTCAGAGTTGTCAAGAGAATCAAAGGAGATATTTGCTTAGCTTTTCATTGGACCTGGAAACATTTTAGTTGCTATTCACCCTATGGTAGACTTCCTCAAGGATGGGCATATAGAAACCAAAGCAAAGCAGGAACTAGAATAAGAATTATTTCCTACTTTTTTGATATCTCAAAGAGGCCTTTCTTTATGCCTTCCCCAAATCAAAATTATTTCTCTATTTTTATTTCCATAGGTATCACCTAGCTTCTCAAAGAACTTATTGTTCCATTTGGAGATGCCTATTTGTTGATTCACTGATTGTTCTATTACCCCTCCTAAGTTTTTCAGTGCTCAGAACAGTGCCTGACCCATTGTGGCCACTAAACCAGCTAACTAAAGAGTGGGTCGAGTGTGTTGGACACGGGCAACTTTGCAGACACTTGATGCTAAGCATACCTGAGAGCCGGTAATGATGAAAACCAATATTTCCAAGGGGCTTACTCTGAGTCAGGCCTGTAGGAGGGGCTCCACAAATGCCGGTTCCTTCACATCAGGTGGTGTGGACACATCTGCACTTACTGTGAAATTACTGAAACATATGCTTCCAGGACCCTCATGTGATCAAAAGGGCAGTGTGTTCTCATGGTTTTGTCAAATTTACAAAAATAAGACATGATGAGATTCTTTACCTTAGAAAAGGCTTCACACAAGAGCTTCAGGCCCTGCACAACCTGGACCTGTCTGAGTATGATTACTCTTCCCACTTGACAGATGAGAAAGCTGAGGCTAAGGAAGATCAAGTAACCTGCCCAAGGACATTCAGAGCAAGGATTTGGATGCAGGCCTGCCTGTCTCCAAAACCCTTTCCACTCTGCACAGGGCTCCTAAATCTGGGGAAAGGAGCCCAGGACTCCTGTAGCATGTGGTTGCTCACAGACAGCTTTGCAGCTGTGCAGCTGTGTAGAATTCTGAGCACAGGGAGAGAGAGAGAATTTGTGATCAGGGTCCCAAGGGTCCCAGAGCCCAGTTCAGAGCCCAGCATCCCAAGCACCAGCTACTTGACATTAGAATCCTTCTAAATCTGACCATCTCCTCCCCCACCCAGCCCCAGCCGGGGTGACCCAAATCTATTGTTTGCCTTTCCAGCTTCTGAAAGCAAACTGCAACGGACCAGCCCAGCTCACCCTAAATAAACCTGCTCTCTGTCCCCTTCCCCTTCCTGGGCCCCTCCTTCAGCTGCATGGCCCAGTCTGGTGTCTAATGCCAGGCTGGGGCAAACAAGAGCTGGCTCGCTTGCTCGCCTCACGGGAGGCCCTCCCCCAGCCAGTCTGCAAAGGGCCAGTTTCGGCCGCCCAGGCATTCAGTTACCTTCATTAGAATGGGCCCCAGCATGCTGGCCGCCACTGACCACCACTGACCACAGGGCCGATTCTATCACAGCAGGGGTGGAAGAAAAGAAAGAGTGTAAAAGAGCTGCCTTTGCCGGCTGCTGAGATGGAGAGAGGGCGGGAAGGGCGCATGTGCCGGCACCCCTCATAGGCTTCAACAGCCTGGCTCAGTTCAGAGCACCCCAGGAGAGACGGCTGCATGGCCCATTCTGAGGGTAAGGGACAGACTCACAATGGTGGCCCTAGACTAAACTATGCAGAAGAGAGAATGAAATCAGAGAGGGAAAGATTAGGGGTGAGGAAGGAGAAACCCAAGGAGCAGCAGTTTTCCAGAACACCAGAGAACTAAAGGCAGAGGGTGTGAGGGCGCCTGGCCTGAGCTCTCTTCTTCCCTGGACACGGAAATGGGCTCTTTGATACCCAGCTCCAGGAGGGATGATGTTGAAGAGGTCCTTCATGGCTGGGGATGCAGCTCAGTGTCAGTGGCCTGCTAAGTGTACGTGAGGCCCTGGGTTTGCTCTCCAGCACTGCGAGGGAAAAACAACATTCTTCTTAAGTCCCAAATGCAGAGATTCCAAGTGTGAATTCTTCCAGAAAATGGAAATAAGTTTTGCGTGTAAATGGCCATTAGCATAATAAATGCTGAGCTTTCAGGATTGAGGGTGGCAGCATCCCCAGCATCCCTATGTTCCGCTAAGGACTTTCTGGGCCACAGGAAGCTGAGCCGCTGTGGCTCTTAGCCATCTGGTTTCCGTAGATTCTGCCTGCCTGGCTGATGGGATTAAGGAATTTATCCTAACCCCAGAGTGTGGTGAGGGTGTGGAGGGAACAGAGCAGCGGGGGAGGGTCTTTTAACGCCCAACTATAATCCACCAGCAGAGCAGCAGCTGGCCAGTAGGTGTGAGACAGCTGTGGACACTCAGGTAATGGTGGTGTGGGAGGAGGGTGGAAGCCCCAGTCAACTTTGACACTCTGTAACTTGGGGAAAGTCTCTCCCCCACACCTTTTTTTTTTTTTTGGCAGTAGTGGGGATTGAACTCAGGGGCACTCTACCACTGAGTTATATTCCCACATCCCTAGCCATTTTTATTTTTATTTTGAGACAACGTCTTGTTAAGTTGCCTAGGCTGGCCCTGAACTTTTGATCTTCCTGCCTTAACCTTCTGAGTAACTGGGATTACAGATATGCAAAACCAAGCCCAGCAAGAAAGTCTCTTAACTTCTCTCAGAATGATTTTCTCAGCTGTAAAATGGGCATAATAAAGCTAACTTTATTTTTTTTAATATTTTTAGATGTTAACAGACTTTTATTTTATTCATTTATTTATATGTGGTGCTGAGAATCAAACCCAGTACCTCACACATGCTAGGCAAGTGCTCTAACACTGAGCCACAACCCCAGCCCCCATAAAGTTAACTTTAGCTAGACATGGTGGGAGTGTCATCTCAGTGACTGGGGAGGCTGAATCAGGAGGCTCACAAGTTCAAGACGAGCCTCAGCAATTTAGTGAGGCCCTAAGCAACTTAGTGAGACCCTGTCTCTAAATAAAAAATAAAAAGGGTTGGGGATGTGGCTCAGTGGTAAAGCACCCCTGGGTTCAATTCCCAGTGCAAAAAAAAAAAAAAAAAAAAAAAAAGCTAACTTTATATAGCACTGTCTATGTGCTAGATACTAACCTAAGCACTGACACTAACTCTAATCCTCATAACACCTTGGGAGGGAGGCATCACCACCCTCATCCTGCAGGTGAGAAAACAATAGCCCTGACGGGTAAAGAAATGCATCCAGGTTATACAACTAGAAGTGGTAGACATAGAATTTGATCCCAAACCTCCTGAGTCCAGGGTGTGTGTGCTCATAGTGATAAGACATCATCTGAGTCCTCTACACCTGGGACCTGCTGTTGTCAGGTGCACCAGGTAAGTGATGGTGTATATGGGATTCCTGAATGGCGAATTTTGATGCAGGACTGGAAGGGAGGGGCCCAGAGTACAGGCCTGGGCTTTGGGATCAAGGGGGAGAGTCCAAAGAAGTTCCAGAACTTTGGTCAGGTGAGCTTACTAAGGATGCAGATTCTTAGGTATCCCAGATCCTGAGCTGGTCCATGGAACTGCCTTAGCAGGGACATACCAGCTGTGGGGCAAGGATGGTAGACACTCCTCTCAATTCCTTCCTGGCTGGAGCAGTCACAGGAGTCAGGGCAAGAACATGGCAGTCTTGGGGAATCCTGGGTCCTCTGCAACCTCAGTCTCTGCATATCTGAGATGAAAGTCTTAAATCACCACCTCCATCCTCAGGCCCTGGCTGAGACCCCCACCCACCCACTTCTCCAGCCAACAGTGCTGATATCTCTCTTTGATTAAGGAGTCCCAGAGGGAGGAATAAAAATAAAATAGCCACGACAGGAGCAGCTGCTCTGTTAGGAGTGGGCCCCTGGGGTGGGAGGGGTGCCACCGACTGTGGCTGGATGGCCGACTTCTGCTGCTCTCTCAGCCCAAGAAGGCTGGGCAGGGCCCCTCACCACAGCACAGGTCTCTCCCAGTCACACTGGAGCACACACGCAGGTGATCATGGGGCCCAGGAGTCTGTCAGAGGAGGAACGCATGGGAGAAAAGAAAGGCACGTGTTGGTCATAACTTTCTCCATCCGGAAGGGTGGAGGGAGGTTCAGGGGCTCTTGCTCCTTGGGGCCTGAGGTGCCCTAGCCAGCTGAGAACAGTGGGCCTCCTGCATCTGTACCAAAAGCAAAAGCCCATGTGACCCCACTTGACTCTCAACTAGTGCCCACTGTGTGCCAGGCACTGTCAACTTCTTATTCCTTTGCATACCAACCTAGCAGGAAACTGTCACGTCCAGTTTATAGACAGGGGAACTGAGACTCAGAGAAGCTAATGAGGCAGTGGGAGGAAGCACAGCTGCCCATGTCCCCATAAAGCAGGGCTGCCTCCTGGTGGGTGATCATTCTGTAAAAGGACTATGCTCTGGTCCTTTATCCTGCGTTGCCACCTCTCCACTGGATGGCTTAAACTTCACAGGCTTCAGGGACTATCTGTTGGAGTCCTGAGCTAGCAGTCAACATAGTACATGCAGAGGACCCATTGTGATCAGGACCCAAACAAGACTGGGTTGAGGATCAGGAAGAACTTTCCAGGAGATGGTGTGGAGGTGGCTGCTCCACAATGCCAGCATGGGGGCTGGTGGTAGAAGCCGAGTCCAGGTTCCTGGTGTGGAACCTTGGGACAGTCCCTCTTCCTCCCAGTGCTTCACTGGAGCTTTTCCAAGACTAAATGCTTCCCTGCAAATTTCCAAACTGATCCTTCTGACCCTATCTAATGTTCACCCATCCGTGCAGCTGGCCACACATTAAAGTCACCTGGGGAGTCTTTCAAACAGCCAAGGACTACTGGGTCAAACTGCAGACCAATTCAGTCAGGACCTGGGCCACAGAATTTTTTAAAGCTCCCCATGTGATTCCACCACGTGGCCAAGGTCCAGGCCCAGGATGTGACATACAAACAAATGTGCCTGGCTCTAACTTTAATGAGCACAGGAATAAATCACCTGGGATATTTTAAAATGCAGATCTGATTCTGTAGGAGTGTTAAGTTTCTCATTGTACTCTTTGAACCCACTCCCAGGCCATACTCCGCTGATGCATGCATGGGGATGTGGGCCTCATGAGGAAGGGCAAGGACCTAGAAGGTCCCTGAAACTATGCTCCAGAGGGGAAGAAAAGGTTCCCTGGACAAGGGTGTACGAATGCATCTACTCTCCGTGCATCCTTCCACAGTGCCAAGAGGGGGTCTGGCCTAACAGAGCCCTGAGAAGTCCTGCACTGAGGAAACCCATGGATTTCCATCTGGCCACAGAAGTACCAGCAGGACCTGTGCACGGCCAAGTGCTAGCAAGGGTCCATGCCATGTGGTGATTCTTAGCTCTGCAATTTAGGGACTGGCCAAGGGTCATCAGGTGGATGGAGGTATGAACAATGGATGATGTCTGAGCCAAAGGCCTGGCCTGGGATTGCCGGGGAGGGCTTGGCTGCCTCGCCAGAGTAACAGGGCCCTGTCTGCTTCATGCTTTGCACATGACCCTTACTGCTCGGTCACTGCACTGATCTGAAAACTGATACGGTTCTCTCTTTTCTCTTCTCCCTCTCCTGCTCCCTAACCTTGGGGATAGCAGATCACCCTTCTTCCCAGTCTTGACCAAGTTGTCTGTCCTTGAGCACACACCACAGGAAAGAAGTAATTCAGACTTCAGAGGTGGCATCAGAAGATCTAAGCCACCGCTATCTCTCAGGGCCACAAGTGAATTATGACCCCTGACATGGCACACCTGGATCGTAGCCTTTGAATCATCTCTTTAAAGCCCTCTGTTCCCCGCAATGGTCAGAATCACAGCCTCTGGGACAGGAGTCTCCTGTGTTTTTCCTTTACTAGCAAAGCAATAAAACTCCTTTTTCCTTTTTCTCAAAACCAAGTCTTCAATATGGAATTGGTATTGGGGATAAGGACTGAGCTTGTAAGTAAGACCAGGTGCCTCTGAGGAAGAGGCCTTCAGGTACTTATCAGACAGACAGGACTTGGGTAGTGGGAGCTGTGAAGCCAGCGGGGCAACACCAGGAGCCTGTGTTAGCAGGGGTGCGAGTGCTCATGGGAGGGAGGGTGGCTATGGCAGGGGGGCCTCGGCGCATGAGCCAGTCAGGGTCCACAGCACAGTGTCCTTCACTAGTCACATGGACGGCTCTATGAAGTTACAAAAAATACACACATGATTTTGAGTCTGTGGAAAAACAGCCCTAGAGACCTGATACAGCTAGTCATGGAAGGAGAGAGAAAAATAAAGAGGTCCAAGAAACTAATGATCCTTTGCCAGAAAACAGAAGCACAGTGGTAATATTTATAGCCACCAGCATTTTTAGCACTCTGTCTTGCTGTCAGGCTCCAACACACCCTGACTGATGCCAAAGATTTTGAGTGAAACTCCTGGAATCTTAACAATGAGATGAGAAAGACACAGGACAGCGTTCACAGAGAGGGAAACTGAGGCTTGGAGACGTGCCAAGACTTGTTCAGAGTCTCAGTGAGATGGGGTGGAGCTGTGGTTCAGACCCAGGTCTTGCTGACTCAAAAGTCCCTGCTTTCAACTGGGAAGCTCCTTCACCTCCTCCAAACGACAGCGGATATGGGTCAAATGCCTTCTATGGCCCAATCCAATCCTGACTTAAGCTTTTTAAGTGGACTTTTTCTTTTTCAATGGAAAGATCAGTAAACCAAGACATCAAACATGGTTGTCCAACATACTCACTTCTTCACCAGAAACCAAAGACTAATTTTTCAGTGGACTCCTAATCTTGAACTTGAGTGACCCATCTCCACCCCACCAGTCATGCCTTGGAAGTTGGTCTTTCCCAGCTCACGAGGGCTGGTGGCTGGGGAGGCAGCAGGGCTAGCATCCTTTCCAGGCTGCCTCTGTGAAAGGGCACCAGCCAAGAAGTGACCAGGAAGCAGGAGAGAGCACTGTGGCTATCACCAGTTTCCAGCACACACTATGTCCTTCTGTCCCGAGCTCTGCCCCACCCTGGCTTCACACAAGCCCTGGGAATCCAAGGAGGCACAGCAGTCCCAGCTGCCCCAGTGACTGTAAGAGCAAAGGGGTCAATGGGCCACTGTCCCACTGTCAGGCAGGGTTGTCCAGGGTTGCTTCTAGTCAGCAGAAAGGACTGGAAAAGCTCCCTGGGGTGGCAGTTGAGCAGTCCTAAAACAGTCAGTAGTGCAGGAACAGAGCAGGAGAATTCTAGGAGAGGGAACAGCACAGACCAAAGCCTGGAAATGGGAGGGTGGCAGCGTTTTGGGAAATGCTGAGTAAATCAATCAGGCATGAGAGGGGCAGCTGCAGAAAGGTTCTGGTCAAAGTGACATGTATTCATTTGTTCCACAAACACCCACCAGGATCTAGTGTGTGCCAGACACTGAGGTATAGAAAAGAACCAGAGACTGGCGTGAGCCTCCTAAGGCTCAGAATCTAGTGATTAAAAAACACTCTAATCCGATGGGCTTTTTTTTTTTTTTTTTTTTAATTAATTGTACTAGGGATAACCCAGAGTCACTTTGCCACGGAGTCACATCCCCAGTCTTTTTATTTTTTAATTTTGAGACAGGGTCTCACTAAGTTGCTTAGGACCTTAGTAAATTGCTGAGGCTGACCTCGAACTTGCAATCTTCCTGCCGCAGCCTCCCGAGCTGCTGGGATCTGATGGACATTTTTATCCCTGTTTTACAAACAAGGATATTGGCCCCAGAGAGGCTAAGTGATTGCCCATCACCACACAGACCATCTTTCTCAGAGGCAGGACTCCACTCCCAGAGCCCTGGCACAAGTAAGGGTACTTGTAAAGGACTCTGGTAACTGACTGAGGGCAGAAAGGACTTGAAGGAGATAGAACTGGGGAGGTGACACAGAGGAATGCAAGTGAAACCAGAGGGGGCAGATAAGAGCCAGGAAATGGGCAGAGAGGCTGTTGTAACAGCCAACCTTGAGGCTGCGACTAGGCCTGCCATGTTCAGCTGTTGTGCACTGCACAATCCCCAGAGGAGTCACTCCTAACAGATTACAATAAGATCAGTGCTCCATGGTGCTGTGTAGCACAGTGGCTCTAGTTAACAGATAGGGGATTAGGCACTTGACAGGGTGTTCAGCCACACTCCTTCCAGTCTCTGGTTAATAGCTGCCAACCAAACCCCACACTGTCATCAGAAGACCACATTTTGTTTCCTTTCAGGGAGGAAGTGGCAGCTGCACCCCAAACCCAAATGCATTTCACACCACACCCTGGGCTACCCACAGGGCTAGTCTGTTTTGCATTTTTTGTGACAAAGATGCTGGTGCATAAAGGGCAACCTCAGGGGCACTCTATCACTGCGGAACATTCCCAGGGCCCTCCGGCACACAAGGGGACACACAATCATTAATCATCCAAAACGAAACAAAAACCCCAGGTACTGATCAGGGCAGAGCATGGGAAACCTGCTGCCCCTAGGGCTGGCCAGACCTGCTGGCACCTCCATTCTCCTGGCCCTTTACCTGGAATTCACAATGCTGCTTAAGCACCTCTTTGCTACAGGGCAGGCCAGCCTGGGGCTCCCACCTGACCTCCAGAGAATCATCAAAAACTCATCCCTGTAAAAGACAAGCCTGCCCATTTAGGGTCCCTTCTCGCAGGGCCCTGGAGAACCAGCAGATCTGGTGGTCCCAGCCCCCTCCCGCCCCCACCCACATCGTGACGCCCCGCCCCCTGCGAAAGGGCCGGGCCCCTCCCCTTCCGACCCGGCAGCACCGTCACCCGGCAGCACCAACCCGGGAGCAATCCTTCCCCAGGCAAGTCTCTCCTTACTAAATCAAAACTCATTGTTTTTTCCCTTGACATCTGTGAAATTATTTACAATAAACGACACATTTACAGTTGGACTAATGAGATAAAAATAAACCCTATAGAAAAGGGAGGTAAATAATTAAATTGGTAGGTTCTGTTGATTCACCAGCTTATTGGTTGGAAGTTCTCTACCAAGATAAAAGACAGAAAGCAAGTTAAACAATAATTCTTATCTGATGGAAGGAGGACTTAATTTCATCAGGAAGGACCTATTTTTTGGTGCAAAAAATCCTAAAAAGAATGTACTGGATCAAAGAGTACAGATCATATAAGATTTCCGGGAGCAGCTTTAAGGAAATTAAGACATCTTCTTTTTAGGGTTACTTTAGAAGGAGCCAAGGGAATAGAAACAAAATGTACAACACTAACGAGGTTTTTGCAAGGTGGTGAGATTAAACAGTACTTCTGACACAGAGCTCAAGGGGACTGGAAAATCTAAAGGAAGAGGAAGGGGTTTAATGTATCCTGGGGCAGGGCCACTGACTCTCAGACCCCGCCTGTAAATTCAGGACTGTGCTCATTCCACCAGCCTTGGAGCTGGCAAAGCCCTGTTCACTGTGACAAAGATCCTGACTTGCCTCCCACCTGCTGCCTGTCTCAGGGCTTCCTTCAGCCTAGTGCCCAGTGGGGACCCATGATCCCAGGGACTGGGGAGGATTGCAAGTTCAAGGCCAGCCTAGGCAACTTAGTGAGACTCTGTTTCTAAATTAATTAATAAATAAATAAATTAATTAATTTTAAAAAATGAGCTGGGTGTGGTGGCAAATAATCCCAGCAACTTGGGAGGCTAAGACAGGAGGATTGCAAGTTCCAGAACAGCCTCAGCAACTTAGAGACCCTGTTTCAAAACAAAAATTAAAAAGGCTGGAGATGGGGCTGGGGTTGTAGCTCAGTGGTAGAGCACTTGCCTAGCATGTGTGGGGCACTGGGTGAAGGATTATGGAAAATACTATTCCTATAAGACAGCTCCCCAAGAAAAATGGAGGGACAGTGTGGCTCGGGAGGAGGGAGCAAAAATTGGCCAAACATTAAAACTTTCCCAGTAAATCCTTTCCTAAAAACAATGGGCCCTAAAGGAAAGGGACAGACACTGAATGCTAGGCCCTGAACTTTGACCTTCCCCCATCGCAAATTAGTCCTAAATGGAGGCACAGCAAATATTGACACTCTAGGAAACAGTGGATCCCAGAGAAAGTAAAACAATGGGCAAGATTTGAGGATTCATCCCTCGGGATCTGGACTCCTATCTCCCCAGATAATGAGTTTCAACCTTTTTACAATGACCCTCCTAAGTTAAAGTTTTAACCTGTACAACTAGCCCCCCCGACTGTCCAAACTGCATGTCCACAGTCTCCAATGAAACTATAAAACCCAGGCTCCTTTTGTAACTCGGGGTCTATCTCCACACCCAGAAAATGGGCCCTCCTGTGCCTGATTGATGGCAGAATAAAGGAAAGCTTGCTGATTAGAGGTTTGCTTCCCATCTCCTGCCTCTGTCATTTGTGGGCCATGAGCTTACACTGGGTTCCATCCTCGGCACCACATAAAAATAAAACAATAAAGGTATTGTGTCTAATCTACAACTAAAAAAAAAAAGGCTGGGGATGTAGCTTAGTAGCCCCAGAGCAGGATCCCAGTCCCCAGTACTGAAAAAGAAAGTGGGCAGTCTAGGGATATAGCTCAGTGGTAGAGGTCAGCTAGGTTCAATCTCTAGTACCAACACCATCAAACACTACCTTGAGGAGAAGGTGTCTGGGCAGGAAGGTCACAAGCTGGTAGGGAACAGACAGATGTGAGCAGTGGGATGAAGTTAAGGGAATAATTCTATAAAATACATGCACTATGCTGCCCCCCACCCATGCTTTCTTTTCTAAAAAGTTAACCTGCCACCCAGCTGGTTTAAGTCAACAGGGTATGCAACATTCCTCAGAAAACTGCCTGTCACCTGCGGGAGAAATGCAGGCATGAAATGCCGATAAGAACACAAGTTACCCTGAAGCAGGGGCAGGGAGCTGGTAGGGTGGGCTAGTGCTTTTGTGACCCTTACATATACCAGATTCCAGAACTCAGGGAGATAAGGATAATCTCCTCTAAGCATAAAGTCTGTAAGAACAGGTTCCAATTAGAACCTGTTAGCATGCGCTAAAATGACCTCGAGTTGTCACGGCAGCCTGCAGGACTTGAAAGTTTGATGTCACCCTATTGTCAGCCAAAAGTCAAGAGGTAGACCTGGGCAGGACTCTCTGGAAACTCCCCTGGGGTCCCCAGTAAAACTGGAGGGTAGGGGCCTGGGGTGTGGCTCAGTGGTGGAGCACTTGCCTAGCATGTGTGAGGCACAGGGTTTAATTCTTAGCATATAAATAAATGAATAAAATAAAGGTCCATCAACATCTAAAAATATATTTTAAAATAATTTTTAAAAATAAACTAGAGGGCAGGAGAGGTGAACTGTCTCCTCTCTGAGAGGACCTACTCTCTTCCTGGAGAGTATCCCCTTTTCCCTTTTTCTAACTCTTGTAATAAACTCATGCCTGTTACTCTGAGTGACATGTCTGAAATCTTCTGGAGTGATGGCAAGAATTGGGGTTTGAAGGAGTCTCCATGGCTGCCTCAGCTTTGCCACAGACTGGTGCCCTATAACAAACCCACAAGCTACAGCGCAAGCAGGAAGACCCAGGCTGGGGCCTGGTGCGGTGGTGCACACATGTAAGCCCAGCGGCTCAGAGGAGGATCATGAGTTCAAAGCCAGCCTCAGCAAAAGTGAGGCACTAAGTGTTAGGCCAAAGTAACTCCATTTTGAAAATCAGCACTGCTCATGGAGGCATAACCTTCCTGGTAGGCCCACACCAAAAGAGTCCCTAACTACCAAAACCACAGCAAAGACAAGTAACAGTCACAGGGCCAGACCAGTTATTTTTTAACCATTCCATTGTACATGACTATATAGAAGTTTTTTCCTGCACGCTGCTGCACCTTGCAGAGGGGCAGACTGGCAGACTCTGTCAATAGACCTTTGCTTAAACTCAGAGCTGTGTCTCTCATGGATATTTGTGCCAGTTACCCTAATGCTAAGCAATTCAGTGAGACTCTGTCTCTAAATAAAATACAAAATAGGGCTGGGGATGTGGCTCAGTGATTGAGTATCTCTGAGTTCAATACCCAGTACCTCCTCAGACAAAAAAAAAAAAAAAAAAAAAGGAGACTCAGGTCGGGCATGGTTAAGGCAGTTGTGCTGAAACCAGCTCCTGGTTGTAAAGTCCCACCATCAGAACAGAGAGGATGCTTAGCTGCCCACACCCTTGGTCAAAGGAGCCCTATTCAAGTAGATACTGTGGGGTACTTGTATGTGCAAAGGAGAGACCTAGAGACAGACTGAGGCAGGGACTTGAGGAGGATCAGGATATGCCACCCCAAACAGACCACTTTGGCAAGGACTATTTTGAGCTAAAGGCAATTCAGAAACAGCAGACACCAGGAGAAGCTCTCTGCCCTCCCCCACACCTGAAATCAGGGCATAAATTTGCCTTTTGTAAAGGAGAAATAAATAAAATTTCATTTGTAGGGGTGCCTCCTCCCCTGTATCAGGAAGAGAGAAAGAATAGAGAGGATGTGAGTCTACATAACAAATCTAAACAACCTTACTACCTACATTTCCCAGTCACCTCCCCACAATATGCTGCCCCTAGGAGTCCAAACCCCGTTTTCCTTTGTCTATTCACTTCTTCACAATTTATCCCCCACCTCCCCTGTTAAAATGTTAAGTAAGCCTCTGGATCTACCCATCTCTTTGAGTTTTCACCTTTCTGTGACGCTTCCCTGCATGTAAAATTTAAGACCCCAATAAAGTTGTATTCCTTTTGTTGTTGTTGTTTCTGCTAATCTGTCTTTTGTCAGTTTGATTTGCAGATCCAGGTATGCAACCTGAGGGGAGAGGAAGGTTGGTTTGTTTTCTTTTTTCCCCTACAGGCTTGTTTAATCTGGGACCAGATGCTAGGAGACCAGTCCTCCTCCTGCCCAGTCACCCGTGGTGCCTTTCAGGAGGAGTGGGGAGAACTGACTCCACTGTGTTCACAGAGCCCAGGAAGGTTTTCTTTTTTCTCAAGAATCAAACTTTGAGGCTGGAGGTGCAGTTCCATGGTTGAGTGCATGGGGCTTTCAGTTCCATCCCCAGCACTGACGAGAAAAATCATTCATGCCGTGTCTTATCCTGAGTCATTTGAATGTTCCTGGCCAGGACCGAGAATCCTGGCCAGGATCAGGATGAGAACAGCTTTGACAATCCCCAATAAAATGTTTGAGCATTTCCCCCCAGGCTTAGTGGGTGCAGTTTCATGTGATAGACCAGTCCAGCCCTAGAAGCATCTGACAAAGGCGTGGACACATTCTTGGGAATGCCCAGGGGCTGGATTTCCTAGTTCAGCTGGAGCAGGTCACTGGGCTGGAGGGGCTGAAGGTGTGGAAGGAGGCCAGGGATATAGTTTTAGCTAGCAGAACCTGGTTAGCACCCAGGGCAAATGATATTCACTGGAAAATTACCTATCTTACAATCTATGCATTATGAATTGAGGAATTCCACATATTGGGCATCCTGCCAGGTGCTTTCTATGGTCTCTCATTTTTTCATAATAACCCTGTGGGGAAGATACTAGCTGCAGTCCCGCAGAGTAAGGCTCAGAAAGGTTAAGTACCTTGCTCAGGTTGGCCCAACTAGTACCAGTCAGGGCCAGGATGCAAACTCAGGGTCCTTCAACCCCAAAGCCCATTCTTTCCCCAGGTTTATTTACTTATTTATTTTTTGGTGCTAGATATGGAACCCAGGGGCACTTTACCACTGAGCTACATCCCCAGCCCTTTTTATTTTTTCATTTTGAGACAAGATCTCACTAAGTTGCTGAGGGTCTCCCTAAGTTGCTTAGGTTGGCCTTGAACTTGTAATCCTCTGGCCTTTACCTCCTTAGGTGCTGGGATTACAGGCATGCACCACCTTGCTGGTTTCTCCCCAAGTTTAAATGAACCCTTTGGAGCTGGCTGTGGTGGTGGTATGCAACTGCAGTCACAGCCACTCAAGAGAACGAAGCAGGAGGATTGCTTGAACCCAGGAGTTCAAGACCAGCCTGGGCAACAAACAAAACAAAACAATACACTAACCCTTTGCCTCCAAGTCACACTAGTAGGCCTATATCTGCCTGAAATCAAAGTTTGTCCCTGGGTTTGGATGGTTATACCTTTCAATTCCTAGCCAGGTCAACTGTCCAGTTGGGGCAGCAACTGGCCTGACTTTGGGCAGGTGCAGGAGCCCCTCTATCCCATCTATGAGTTTGCCTAAACAAGAGGCACAGGAGGAAACAGTAGTGATAGAATCAAATGGCTGAGCACAACTTCTGGCAGAGAATCTGTCTTGTCTGTCACAGTAGCAGAATGTGGAGACAGAAACCTAGCAGGCCCCACCACATGCTGAAGTGACAGCCTCTGCTAGAAACAGACTTGCCAGCGGAGGGAGGGAGGGGAGAGAGGAGGCCGTGGAGGGACCCCTCCAGCTCTTTCTACAAATTCCCATGGCATTTAACCAGGATAAGGAAAGGGCCTTCCAGTCATAGAAGCACCTCTAGCGTGGTCCTGGACCAGCAGCAGCGCCACACTGGGAGCTGGTTAGAAATGCTGAATCTCAGGCTGACCCAGACCTACTGAACCAGAATCTGAATTTTGTTGATACCCCCAAGGGATTTGTACAAGTCCAGGTGGAGAATCTCAGAGCATCCAGTACCTACTTTCAGCTCCTTGCTAACTTTCCTTCTGGAAGAACTGAGGCAGTGTGAGTTTTGCAGCCTTTGAGCTGGTCCCCCAATAGTCCTGGGGTTCCTAGGTGAGAGCCTGTTCTTCCCTGACAGAGTTGACCTTCCACATCTGAGAATCATCCATCTTCTTGTGCAACAAATATGCACTGGCTGTTTTTCTGTGGCAGGTACAGCACTAGGTGCTGGCGGCATAGCAGCCCATGACACAGGCAAAGTCCTGGATCCACTGAGCTTACGGTGTAGTGGGGAGACAGGACATGCATGGACAGACCACAAAGACTTGGGAGGCAGTGATGCATATTGTGACAGATATGAGCTGGGTGCCATGACAGTGGTGGGGCAGGGTGCAGAGAGTTTCTTGAGACGGGTGATCAGGGCAAGCTTTCCTGAGGAGGTGGCATTAGTGCAAGGGCGGCTATGCAAAGGTTGAGGACAAGGGTCCCAGCTAGAGGGATCAGCAAGGCAAAGGCCTTGGTCCTGAAACTAGTGTGGGAAGTTTGAGAAACAAAGAGAGAGTGAGAGAGAGAAGCTGGTGTGGCTGGAATGGTGAGAACCATGGGATCCTGGGAGGGGACAAGGTCAAGTTCAGGCAGAAGTGAAACCTGGCAGGATGAAGCTGAAAGTTAGGGGTTAGGGTTTATTCTAAGTAGATGATGAGTAATTGGAGGGTCTTAAGCAAGAGAAATCCAGGTCCTAACTTAAAAACTTTGGAAGAACACTCTGGATGTTGTATGGAGAATGGACCCCACAAAGGTGAAACAGAGAGAGACCATTGGTGGGGGCAGTGTCAGGCTCTGACAGGGGTAGGGGGGTAACCTCAGGGGTTGGAAGAAATGGACGATGGGTCAGGACAAATTTGGGGGCAAACCCAGCGGACCTTGTAGATGGGTTGGATGTGGAATGAAGGAGAAATTAAGGATGACTGGGCAACTGGGAATGTGGGATGGGAATCTGAGATGGGGAGGCTGGGAGAAGCACTCTTGGGGCTGGTGCCAGGCTGGGCCTCCCTCAGGCATGGGGTGTGGAAAGGCACCATTCATGGCATCAAGTACTTAGACCCCTTCCCTGTGTTATCTCAGGTAGGGCCTCAAAGACCCAGGGAGGTGCTTATTACTCACCCTGTCTTACAGTTTTCTCCAGAAAAAGACACCTGCTTTTCATTCAGCCCAGGGAGGATGAAGATGTGGCCACACTGTGAAGCAAGGACCCCTTCTCTGCATGCTGTGCTGAGCACTTTCCACCACACCGGGGGCCAGGGCTTGCCCTATACCACACTAATATCGTTGCAGCCCATGGCATGTTCCTGGAGCAAGCAAGCACCAAGGCCTGCTGCCTCCTCCTAGTTCTGGGGATGGGCACTGAGAGGTGCACACGCTGCCACTCACAGATAAGCCCTCCTGCCCTGTGGGGCTCCCCATCTTCTCCATACCCCAGTTGCTGCTGTTCTGCAGAGGGAGGGGACTTTACAGGCCTAAGGGGACACCCAGCCCAGGAGGAAAGGGAGAAGTTGTGGGTCTCCAGCAGGGCAGGGAACTTCCACCATGTCCACTTCCTCTACCTCACCCCTTTTTGAACCTAGATCTTTATTCCCCCCAAAATAGAATGGACACAAGCTGGAAGGGGCATTTGGGACCAGGTTTTAGCTGGGAAAACTGAGGCCTGGTGGGTAGGCACAAACCATGAGCCCTTTAAATGCACTTCGGAGCCAAGTGTGGTGGTGCACACTTGTAATACCAGTGACTCAGGAAGCTGAAGCAGGAAGATCGAAAGTTCAAAGCCAGCCTCAGCAGTTTAGCCAGACCCTAAGCAATTTAGCAAGACCCTATCTCAAAATTAACAAAATAATAAAAAGGGATAGGGATATGGTTCAGTAGTTAAGCACCCGTGGATTCAATCCTCAGGTTAAAAAAAAAAAAAAAGTGCTTTGGAACTGAAATACAAATGGTAGAACTCCCCTGTTGGACCACTCCTCCCCACCTCATTTTTTTTTTGTTGTTTTTATTGAGTGATTCATTGATTGATGCTGGGGATTGAACCTATGGCCTTGCTCATACTAAGCATGCACTCTACCATGAACTACACCTCCAACCCTTACTTTGAATTTAAACTTAAATTGCACTACCAAAGGACTAACAATTCAATAAAGGCAAACAAAGTTAAGGGACATTCTTTGGATTAATTGGCCTGGCCTGCAAATATGTCAATGTCATTAGAAATGGGGAAAAAAAAAAGTGACTAGATTGAAGGACATAAGCATATCCTGTGATTGATTGAGCATATCCTGGCTTAGAGTTGAGATTAAAAAAAAAAAAAAAGCTGTAGAAATGTTGGGAAAATGTGAATCTGAAGTTTATGTGAGATAATATGTTGTGTCTGTCTTAAATTTTGTATAAGTGGTAAGTATACTGTGGTTATGTGGGAGAATGTCCTTGTGTTTAGGAACAGTCAAGTATTTCAAGATGGAGGGTCACAATGTCTACAACTATCTTTCAAATGGTCCAGCGAAGACCCAAACGAACACCATTGTGCATATGTGCACGGACACATGCACACCAGCACAGAGAATGCAAATGTAGCGACGTGCTAAGAACTGGTGAAGCTACATGGAGAGTATGTGAGTATTCATTGCTCTTATAATTTTTCTAGAAGTTGAAATTTTTGCAAAATAAAAAGCTGGAGAAAATGTTCACTTTCTTTTTCTTCCTTTTTTGTAGTAGTGGGGAAGGCACCAGGACCTTGCACATGCTAGGCAAGTGCTCTACCTCTGAGCTACATCCTCAACCCCAAAGGTCCCCTTTCCAGGTCTTCTCATACCTTCTGCAGCAGAGGGCTGAGTCCTCAGATAGTTTCCCAACTGGGTGGCAGATAGGATCTTGCCAGTAAGACTTCCATTTAGGCCCTGAAGCATGAAGCACCACTGCCCGCTCCCCACCTACTGGCCCAGCACTCCTGTGGGTTCTACAGTGCCTCTCTGGAAAAGCAAAACCAAGGCTCACTGAACACCAAGAGTGCTCCTGCCATAGTGCAGCACCCAAGCAGCGGTGTCCCATGGGGGGCCACAGATGCCTTCGGCCACGCTCTGCAATCCCAAGACCCTCTTCCCAGAGGGCAGCCAGGATTTGTCACACACACAGGCTGTACTGGCATTGGCCATCTTCAGGGTATAAGACTCTTCATTCCACCCATCCTCACTTTCTATTCTTAGGAAAAGAAGTGTTGACATGGACTAGCTAAATTCCAGAACCGCTATGGTCTTGGCTTCATGGTATCACCTAGGAGGCTTGAAAATCCTGAGGCTTGGTTTTTTTTTTTTTTTTTTTTTTTTTTTTTTGGTGCTGGGGGATCGAACCCGGGCCTTGTTGTTTGCAAGGCAAGCACTCTACCGACTGAGCTATCTCCCCAGCCCCTGAGGCTTGGTTCTTGCCCCTCGTGTTCCATTCCAAGGGCAAGCTGGGCATGGAGAATCGCATAAGCCCCCCATTATCTCCAACAGCAACAAAGTTTGAGGACTTCTGGTTTAGACGTTTACTTTTCAAACTTGGATCTGCATTAGAATGACTAGGGAAGCTTTAACAGATGGCTGGACTCCTCCCCACACTCATTAAATTAGAATCTCTGGGAGGTGGAACTCAGGTGTTGGCATTTTTTGACAGCTCCTTACCTGGTTCCAATGTGCTGCTACCAGGGATGAGAGTCACTGGTTTAGGTTGTGTTGTTTTTGAGAAGCAACGCCTGTCCTTGTGCAACTGCATGTGTGTCTGTATTCTCCCACAGTTACTTGGTTCAGAAATTTACTTAATTCATTAACAAGGAAGCTAGCAGGTTGGGATAGCCAGGTCACAGGAGAATGGGAGAGATCAAAGTATGTGTGGTCAGAGAAAGACCAATGCTGAAATAAGATTGTAAAGTTAGATATGATATTGGTTAATATCCTACAGGGTAATAAAACCTAAACTTTTCTCTTTGCTTAGCTTTGAAAAGACAGGATGTAGCTGGGTGTGGTGGCACACACCTATAATCCCAGTCTCTTGGGTGGCTGAAGCAGGAGGATTGCAAATTCCAGGCCAGCCTGGGGGAATTTAGCAAGGCTCTCTCTGTCTCAAAATAAAATTTTAGAAGTGCTGGGAATGCAGCTCAGTGGTAGAGCACCCGTGGGTTCAGTCCTCTGTACCTTACCCACAAAAGGATGGGATGAAGCAGCCGCTCTCTCAAGCTTCATCAGGCTCTATCTTGGTGAGTCTAAGTTCTAAAGATACCTGTGCACTTGAGCATCAGCGTGTGGTTTGGCAGGAGGTGGTCTACAGGGCTGTCTTGGGAAGAGGGTGCTCTGGTCAGTTCAGCCAGGTTTCCTGGGGTGGGGATGGTTAGGACCAGACAGTTCAGGGCAGACCAGAGGGAGGGAACAAACAAAAAGGGCCTCAATATCTGTGCTTCTCTGCCCAGTCACCCATGGCTTCATCAAAGTTGAGTTGCTCCCAAAAGATACAAATTGAGGATCATTTATTTTTATGGAAGCTCTGAACCTTAGGGCAAGGCAATTATTTACTTTTCTTTGTGGAGGGGATGCGTGTGGAACAAAGGAAACAACACAGGGCCAAGTGTAAGTGAGGATCAGGGAAGGTCCTCCTGAGCTATGCAATGCCCCCCTGCCACCACACCACAGCAAGCAAGTGCCACCACCCACCACCTCCACAGCACAGCTGAGTCACAGTGCTGTTTGTCAGAAAAGGTATTTTTAGAACTTAAAAGCGCCGTTGTCATAAGTGGTTTTAGAAATGGCTGCTTCGGGGTGGAGGCAATGAGGCAGTGGTGGTCTTGGACCTTTAGGCTGTCACCTCTATTCAGCCAACTCCAGGAGAGCTTGGCAAAACTGATTTGGCAAGGCCCCTTCTGAATAGGAGCAAAAAGCATCTGGGGCTCATGCTGGGTCCGGGTTCCCAGAACACCCGGCTTGTTTCACTATTGGGGGCGGCTTCTGCGCAACTAGTAGAGAGCTGCTGGCCCAGCGAGAGGCAGGAGGCAAGAAGGAGGGGAAGGGACCAAAGAGAAAAAGTCAGACTGGACCCCTACCTCACTCCAGACCTGGAAACGAATTCCATGGATTAAAGCTTTAAAAATGAAAGTCAAATACATAAAATAAAAATAAAACAGAATGGTTTCAGTAGCTGGGGTAAGAGGACTTTTCCAAACACTACATCAAAGGCTAATGCCATTATGGAAAAGACTGAGGAATTGGCTGTAAAAAATTTAATATGTTGCTGTCATAAACAAAGCTAAAAATAAATGACAAGGTGCAAACAATTGTTATCATGTCAAAAAGTTAACATTTCTAGTTCTTAAAAATCAGTAAAAATGAACACACCCATAGAAACCAGGGTGAAAAATTTGGACAGGCAAATCCCAAAGAAAGGACTTTTAATGACCAAAACTGTACACTAAAGCTGGGCACAGTGTGCACAAATGTAATCTTAGTGATGGGAGGATGAGGCAGGAAGACTAAAAGTTTGAGGCCAGCCTCAGCAACAGTGAGGCCCTAAGCAACTCAGTCAGACCCTGTCTCAAAATAAAAAATGGAAAGGGTTGGAGAAGTGGTTCAGTGGTTAAGTGGTTAAGTGCCCCTTGTTCAATCTCCACTACAAAAACAGAAAAAATTGAAAGAAAAAACAAAGGTACATTAAGAAGTTCAACTTTATTATAATCCAAACAAAGTTTTTTAATTTTAGCCTCTTAAATTGGAAAGATTTGAGAAATCAGCAACATCAATACCAAAAGGGTAGTAAGTATCCTGATGGAATGGATTCTTGGAGAGGAATTTGGCAGATATAATAGAAGACTTAATATTTTGCAGCTTTCTAATAGTTTCCACTTATTGGAATTTACCCTGGAAGTCAGCAACTTTTTTTCTGTAAATTGCAGATATTAACTATTTCAGAATCTGTAATTCATTCCCACAGTGGCAACCACAGTCTGCCCTGTGTATTCTTGGGTTCTGCATCCCAAATTCAACCAATATCAAAATATCAAAGATCAAACACAAAGAAAAAAAAGCTGAAAGCATAGCTCAGGGTTTGAGCCTATGCTTGGTACATGCAGACCCTGGTTTCAATCCCCAGCATTAAAAAAGAAAAAGAGAAATCATCTGATGAACAGACCCTTTTTTTTTTTTCCCCCAGTGCTGAGAATTGAAACCAGGAGTATTCTACTTCTGAGCTACATCCCTGGCCGTTTTTTCCTTTTATTTTGAGACAGGATCTCTCTAAGTTGCCCAGGCTGGCCTCAAACTTGTGAGCCTCTGTCGAAGCCTCTCACAAAGCTGGAATTACAGGTGTGTGCCACAGCACCTAGCTGTCGCTATTAAACAATATAGTATAGCAACTACTTACACAGTATCTACATTATATTAGGAATTATTAGTAATCTAGAGATGATTTGAAGTATACCAAAGGATATATATAGATTATATGCAAATATTATACCATTTTATATAAGGAACTTGGGCATCTGGGTATTTTGGTATTTTGGGGGTCCTGGAACCAGCCCCCCTCAGATACCAAGGGATGACTATTCAACTCTGCCATCACTGTGTGAAAACTGCCATAGGTGAAATGTAAACAGATGGGGGTGGCTGTGTTCCATAAAACTTCATTTACAAAAACAGTCTACTAGCCTCAGTTCATGGGGACTATAATTTTCCAACCTCTGACTTATTCTAAAGCAATGGCTGCTGCGGGCAGGGAAAGACTTAGCAGCAAGACACTGCTTTTGCTAAATTTTCAAAATTAGGTTAATATATATGTGTGTGTGTGTGTCAATAATAAGGAACTGATATATAAATTTGTTTTTTTGTGAGGTAAAATATTATGTAGCCATTTAAAAGTATTCAGAAATAAATTTTATAAAATTTAAAAATAAAAATAAAATAATTCAGAAAAACATCACAGCTATATTATTAGATAGAATTAAGCAGGTTAGAAAATAGTATGTAAAATATTGGAACTAGTAATAAAGTTTAGAAAGATTGTCATGACAAGATCAACACCAAAAGTTAAATGCTGTCTATATACTAGCCAAAACAATGAGAAAATGCTGTAGCAAAAAAATCCTACATCCCAGCAGCTCAGGAGGCTGAGGCAGGAGGCTCACAAGTTCAAAACCAGCTTCAGCAACCTAGCAAGGCCCTAAGCAATTCAGTAAGACCCTGTCTTTAAATAAAATATTAAAAAGGACTGGGGATGTGGCTCAGTGGTTAAGTGCCCCTGAGTTCAATTTCTGGTACTAAAAATAAAATAAAATAAAATAAAAATCCCACATATGACAGCAATAAAAATTCTAAAATGTAGTCACCATAAGAAGAAATGTGTAGGAACTATTTGAGAAAATCATAAAACTTTACTGAAAGGCATTAAAAAAGGCCAGAATAAATAAAGAGATATACTATGTTCCTGGATGATAAAATTCAATATTGCAGAGAAACCAATTTCCTCCAGCTGATGTACAAATGCAATTTCAAACACAATCTCTAGCAGGAGTTTTAATAGAATTCAACAACAAAAATCATGAGGAAGGCTTTCCCTACCAGATATCAAACTATAAATCAAGAGTAACTGAAGCCAGGTGTGGTGGTGCAAAGCTGTCATCCCAGCTACTTAGGAGGCTAAGGAAGAAGGATTGCAAGATTCAGGCCAGCTTGGGAAACTTAGACCCTGTCTCAAAATTAAATAAAAAGGGCTGGATATGAAACTCAGTGGCATAGTGCCCCTGGGTTCAATCACCTGTATGGCAAAAACAAAGAAACAAAAACCACACGAAAACAGTGATTTAAGCTTAGAAACAGGTAGTAAGACAGATCAGTACAACAGACCAGAGTCCAGAAAGAGACAGCTAGCATATGATAAAGATGAAATTTCAAGTGAATGGATAAAGGACTATTTAACAGCAGGGACTTGAATAGCTGGCAGCATTTGGAAAATAAGAGTGCCAGATCACTACCCCCACCAAAACCAAAAATAAGCTCCAGGTGGATCAAAAAGCAAGGCATAAACACTTTTTCCCTAAAAGTATTTAAAAGCATATATATATATATATATATATATGACTTAGTATATATAAGTTAGTATATATATATACTAACTTAGGGGTGCCTAAGTTAGTCATATATATATATATATATATATATATATATATATATATGGAATATGCCTATAGCCTTGAGGTGCAGACAGCACAAAATAATGCTGAAATGTAGGCAGCATGAAAAGATGGGTAAGTGATTGCATCAGAGGCTTAAAATTCTGTACAAAAAAAGACACCAAAACCAAGATTAAAATACAAGTAAATGCATAAAGATCATGAGTCAAAATAGAGATTTCTAATAAATCAATAAGGAAAAGACCAAGCACCCAATTGCATGTGGGCAGAGAATATGACTAGGTAATTCATAAAAGCAGAAATCCAGAGGATCAGCGAATGTAAGGAAAGATGATCTACCTCACTACTAAGTAGGGCAACACAGAGGAAAACAGTCATGAGTTTTGCTCAGTCACTGAGCAGGGGAAAAGAGGGAAGAAAGCGGAGGAGAGACCGGCAGGTTGCTGTCCAGGCCTGGCAAGGTGAAGAAATGGGCACGCCTGTGTTGTAGTTTTTGGTACAGTATAATTGGTAGTCTTCTTGGGAGAAAACTGTGACTTTATTTATAAAAACAACCTCTTAAAACTGTTTCAAAATAAAATCTGCACACCGTTCAATACAGCAATGTCATTTCTAGATGACTAATCTTACAAGTGTGTGGAGAATCACTGAGGGTGCCACCCTGGGGTGAAGGAGAGGAGGCCGACAGGGCTGCTGCCACCAGAGGCGTCACTGTGCAGGGCAGGTTCAAAGTAGAGACGAGGCCCCCAGCCCCAAGGAGGCACAGTTCCGCCTGCGGGCTGGGCAGAGGGAGCTGGCGGGGGCTTCCTGGAGGAGGGGTGCCTAAGTTAGTCCTAAAAGATGAGTAGAAGGTAGCTCACGATGGGGGACATGGGGTGGGAAGATGGCCCAGGGAAAAGATAAAACCTGTACAAAGGTTCACAGCAAGAGACAGCGCGGCTTTTCTGAAAGTGAGGAGAGGTTTGGGGTCACCAGTTTTGGGGTGTGAGACGCGGTGGTGAGAGGTGAGGCTGGAGGAGTGGGGAGCTGATGATGGATTCTTCCCTGGTGAGGAGGGTCACAGAGGGGCAACTCAGTCAGAGCAGCTCCTCAGGGGGCTCCTGCGTGGCTGTGAGCGGGGATCTGGAGAGAGTAAGGCTGGAACCAGGAGGATGCCCCGGATGCAATGGCAGCTGAGGGGCTGAGGGGTGCGTGGGCAATGGAGAGCTGGAGGCTGGCTGCATGTGGGGGCGACAACGGCGACTTTCTGGTTTTGGGGCAGGATGGACGGTGATGTCACATTCTGACGTGTCGGCTACACAGGAGAGTGGGTAGGCTGCTTAGTGGGGTTCCTAGTTAATCAACGCCCATGGGTGAAAGACCAAGTGCCCAGGATCTTATAGTGCTGTGGGGTCAGGTTTCACCTCATGACCCACCGAAGCTGGCCATGACCCCTGGCAATTGTCCCCTTGGCTTTGATGTCTGTAGGTGAGCTCTCCACACCTCCTGGAGACCCGCCCTAAGGAAGCTTTACTACATTTGGACTAGAGGTTGCAAAAAGGGAGGCCAGTGAGGCCTGGTGGTGCCTGTCTATAATCCCAGTGACTCTGGAGGTTGAGGTTGGAGGATCACAATCTCAAGACCCGTCTGAACAACTTCATGAGACCTTGTCTCAAAATAAAAAATAAAAAGAGCTGAGGATATTGCTCAGTGGTAAAGGGCCCCTGGGTTCAATTCTCAGTACAAAAAATAAAAAAATAAAAAGAGGCCAGTGGCAGCCTCTGAGCAGGCTGTTTTCAGGATGGAATCCCAGGGTGTGTGCTGACCCCTCAGCCTAGGGACACCATCACTGAACACCTTCCCAAAGCCTGAGCATCTCCTCTGAGCAGACTTATATTTCCTAGACTGGGAAACTCACTCAACAGCCTGCTCCATGAAGTTTTCCCTGGCAGGACGCGCAGGCTCTGAGACACAGACAGGGCAGCATCCTGAAAGGTCAGGAGCCAGTGCTGCCCAGCCTCCAGTCGCCTGCATTGGACTTGACTTGCATTGGTCCACAGGTCTGAACAGCAGGCCAAAGGCCACTGTGTGGTGTCCAGTGTCAGGGGTTCACAGGACCTGGGAGAGTGGGGAGGCGCGCAGTGTGCTCTCAGGGACAGGGGTAGCAGCTAGGCCACCTCTAAAGCATTTTGCTGTTTTATCATGACCTATGTCAACTGCTGATGTCAGAGGTCTCACTCATACCTCAAGAGGAGAAGGGGAAGGGGGTCTTCCTCTCCCTCCACAAAAGGCCCCAGGGAGGCACAGGTTGTGCTGCCTTCTCCCATTTCATGGGGTTATCATCCAGCACCTCCCCAAGTCACTCCTCAGATTTGAATTCCCAGGGGACACCTAGAAACCCATAGATGAACTAGGATCTCACTGGCTTCTCAGTCTCAGCCTGACCTCTAGGGGATGGCTGGGAGACCGCAGGGAGTAGGACCCGTCCCTGGCAGGCCTCCACCGACACCCCTCACCTCCTCAAGAGCCTGAGCTGGCGGGAATCACTTTTCTTGGTAGGTTGACTTTCCCACTTCCCAGCACTCAGCCGCCCAAGTCACCCAGCCGCCCTGCTGAGCAGGACCAACAGGGCAGCCATTGTGTCCACCCACTCACTGCCACTGTGATGGAGCCACTTAGAGGAGCTGGAGGAGCCAGCTGCTAGAGCCAGAGCTCTGTGGAGGACAGAAAGGAATATGCCAGGGAGAGGCTTAAAACCAGAAGTCACCCCCTACAACAGCAGCCCCATGGGGAGATGAAGGGAAGCACTAAGGGTTGCTGAGGGTGCAGGACTGACACCGTCCTTCTTCCCCAGACCTCCGGAGTTTGGGTGATAAACAACATTGCTTTACAGAGAAGAGTGCCTCTTGGAGGTCAATTCCTCAGCACCTACTCCTTTTCACTCTCTATCTTGCACTTACTCTATTTCTTTCTTTTTTTTCTTTTTTAGGTGTTGAGATTGAACCCAGGGGTGCTCTACCACTGAGCTACATTCTAAGACTTTTATTATTATTATTATTTTAATTTTGAGACAGGGTCTCGCTGAGTTGTTTAAGGCCCCCCTAAATTGCAGAGGCTGGCTTTGAACTCACAATCCTCCTGCGTCAGCCTCCCAAGTAGCTGGTATTAGTCATATGCCACTATGCCTGTCTTCCAAGTCTGTTTCTCACCTTTCCTCCATGCGCTATCTTTTCTGGAAATGTGAATGGCACAGCCTGCAGGCCAGGAGAGCAGTGGAAAACTGCAGGGCATGCCTCTGCTCCTGGGTGCTATTGAGTAAGCCCAAGACCTCGGCTCCACTCTGCCCTCCAGCTCCTGGGTACAGAGCTCTACTTTGACATAATTCTGAAGCAAAAGTATTCAAGGATAAAAGGGAAAATGCTAACTGTAACTTCAGCACCACTCTCTTACACTAGTCCGTGGCACCAGACACAGGAATGGTCACACACCACACTGCTTCTCCCTGAATTGTCAAAGCAGACCCGAGGTTGGTAAGGAGAACCCTGCTTTTACACCTGTGGAAACAGGCTCCAAGGGGTTAAGGGGAAATTGCCCAGGGTTGCAAGGGCAGTTTGTGGTCAGAGTGAGGTGTGGACCCAGTTCTGGATGACCCCATGGCCCAATTCCTCTCTCTGAATCCTGTTCAAAATCCTGCCAATGCCCACTCCAGGAACTCCTGGAACACACCGTTGGCCTGTTCAGGGTCCTCCGTCATGGTCCTGTTGATAGTTGGCTCCAGACACATTTTCACCCCACATGTGCTGGGCCCGTCAAGACAGGCCTGGAGCCCTCCCTGCTGGCCTTGCATGTGCCTGGAGCCCCGTCACCCTGACCCATCCCCAAGGGCTCATGTTTTGAGCACCACACCCTGAAGTCCTGCCATCTGACTTCTACCCTGGTCCCACACCTGCTGCCTGGCTGTGGTCTCTGCCACCTTTGAACTGTCAGATAAAATTTACAGGAGGTCTTGGATTTGGACTGAGCTCCTGCACTAGGCCCAGCAGACTAAACCGAAATAGACTTGCTCATGCTGACATTTGATGCCACTAAGCCGAAACTAAGTTGTTATCTGACCTTCCCAGAAATCAGGAGAGAGATAATTTAGTCCCCAAACAGGCCAGTTGTAGCCAGCATAATAAGGAAGTCCCCTCCACTTTAATCTTTTCACAAAAGTAAACTGAAGCAACCTGATGTTAACCCACCAGTTTTTTTTTTTCCTTATTGTTCTGTTGCCTAATTTCTAACTTAACGAAACCCAGCTCTGCTCTCATTCAATGGGAGCTCTCAATAGCAAATAAAAGCCAATTAGATCTAAACCTAAATCCTCCCCACCCCCAGTCCTGGGAATTGAATCTAGGGGTGCTCTACCATTGAGCCACATCCCCAGACCTACAAATAATTCACTGTACTTTTGTCTTTTGACAGAGCCGTGGCCTTCTCCAATATGATTCGCTGGCTATCCCCAGCTTATGGTCCTTCTCATGGGCTCCTCCTCTCCCAGTCTTGCCTACAGAACCCAACTCTGACACCAGGGAGGGCCTCAGGGTCCCCCAAGAGCTCAGGTGAACTGTGGTATCCTGGACCTCCTTCAGCTAAAAAATATTTGTGATCTTTTTTTTCTTCCTTTCTTCCTTCCTTCCTTTCCTTCTTTCTTTCTTTTTTTCTTTTCTTTTTTTTTTTTTTGCTGTTGTTTATTTGTTTTTGGGGGATGAGGGGCAGTGTCCTGATGAGGCACCAACCAGAGCTGGATAAGAGGTTTTGGAGCTGCCTGGTTGAAAAACCAAAACAGTACCCTTCTAGCTCCAGGGTCCCTCAGCCAGAAGGGACCCTAGAGATTGTCAGCAAGAGCACCTTAAGCTGTTTCTCTGTAGGATGACACTGCAAGCATCTAGAAAATAACAGTGCAATGTTCAACTGTAAACACACCATTGGGAGAAGATAACAGCAAAACCAAGCCATGAGGACTGTGGTGTAAATATACTTGGTCCTTATCCTCACTTCCTGGCACAGAACCCCTAAAGTCCTTGGAATATTCTGATGTGAGTCACTTCTAGTCCTAACAAGCCCTTTTCCCACACCTGAGTTTGTGCTAATAAATAAATCAAGCCAGGAGCTCCACAAGGCTGCAGGCAGGATAGAGCCCCTCGCCAGAAGGACCGTGCTGGGGGTTTGAAGGGGAGAAATTCCAGCCAAACCTACCTGGGGAGAGAAGAATCGGGAACTGGGTTATAAAAACACTGGAACGACCAGATTCAAAGAGCTTCTGAGTTGGCAAACAGGACAACGTGCTGGGAAGCTGCTGTGCCTGGAGATGGCGTGGCAGTGCACCGGCCTTTCTCCATACCTGTCCTGTGCGTCTCTGACATTGGCCATTTCTGAACTCTACCCTTCATGATAAACTCCTAATCCCAAGTGTGATGGTCTCCTAAATTGTTCTGGTGAATTATCAAATAGAGGTTGGTTGTGGGGAGCCCCGAATTTGTAGTTTGCTGGGCGTAAGTAGGGTATTATGAGATTGACTCTTGATTCTACAGTAACTGGGTAGTGTCAGGTTGAATTGAATTGCTGGACATCCAGTTAGTGTCAGACACTGGAGAATTAGTTGTTATATGGGGAGGCGGGGGTACACACACAGGGACTCATTAGCTCAAAGAATGAAGGAACAGGAGAAAAGGGAAAAATTCCAGTCCCACCCGCCTGACCTCAGCCCATCACCTCCCTCCCTGGGACTCAGTTTCTCCTCAGCACCAGGGAGGCGGAGGAAGATGCTCTTTGAGGACCCCCAGCTCTTACACACTCTGCTGTGGCTTCCTGAGGGACTTCACTGCACCTGTTCAAAGCACAATTTCTTGACTTTGATTCCGCAGGTTCATCAGAGGGGAGTGCCTGGGTCCTTCCAGATACCTCAAAACGGAGCCCAGGCAAGAAGAGCGGAAGGAAAGCAGAGTGTGGCGGCTCTGAGGCCACCTCCTCTTACCTGCTCCACACAGTCTGGGATCTCTGATGCACATGGCAGCGTCCCTGCACTCTCCATGGACAGCACGTCCTTCAGCAGCTCCTCGCACCCTGTGGGCAGACGGACAGACAGTGAGGGGGCAGAGCCTCAGCCTGGCACAGCTGCTCTGCTTCTGCCTAATGGGCCTTGGTGGGAAGGGCTGGAAGTGGCCCATGTCTCTAGGAGACCAGCTGACCTCTCAAAAGGCAGGAAGGGGCACCCAGGCAGTGGGGAAGCTGGTTCAGGGCACTGCAGAGGCTCTTAACCCTGAGACATCCTTCCACTGGTACTAACCCCAAGGAGGAACGCACAGTAAACTCCCGAATGCAGAGGCAGAGGGCATTGAGGGGGCCTCCCCAGAGGAGGCAACACCCACAAATCACCGAGGCTGACGCCCCCAACAAGGCAGCAAACTCCAGGGTCTAGGTTAGTCCCACCACCACCAGGATGGTTCCACCTCCTGCTGACCCAGTTACACAGGTGGCCTCCCTGCCAGGTTCCTGAGCAAAAGCCCAAAGTTACACTGGGCAAAGTGCCTGGCATAGGCACATGGCAGGTGCAGTCTGTGGTAGCCCAAAGAATGGAAGGCCTTCGTGGGGCCTCTGTGTGCAGTCCTCCACCCAGCCTCTCAGCTGCCTTCCCTTTGTACCGTCTTCCTTCCCCATCCCAGAACTCCAGAGGAGGAGCCTGGAAGAGAAGGATCACCCAAGCAGAGAGGAAAACAAAGCTCCCTTCTGAGACCACAGGACTCCTGGGGACCCCTAGAAGTAACTGTTCTCTCCTGGCAGACCCGGGGAGGCCTCAGCAGTTCACCTGGCTGGTGACCTAAGCCCAAGTCTTCCTGCAGGCAGCTGAGTCATAAGTCAGAGTAAACCGTATTCTGATTCCTGGGCATTTCTCAAAATTGATCTCTGGAAAGGAGGGACTAGACACTGATTCCTTAATGGGGTGGGGTAGGAATGAAAAGAAGGAATTAGGAGGGACTAAGAGGAGGGTGGGGAGGAAACAGGGGAACCCTAGCAGGAGGGAGGGGGAGGGGGCGGTCAGTTCTACCCAGGTGCATCCAGAACTGCATCCAAAGCAGAAGTCCCCCACTTGCCCTGAGAGTTTGGTCATCGTAGAGGGGAGCCTTTCTCTAATGGGAAGGACAAAAAGGACCATCACTCTGGTCCAGGCATCCCCGACGCTGGGTATGGGGCAGAAGTTCAGAGAGACCCACAGCCCCACACTCTGCCCACAGGTGGAGCAGCAGTGGAAGCATAAGCCCTTCCCCTGGGTCCTGTGGGTAGCCGCAGGGCTCTGGACCCCCGTGGGGAGGAATCCCAGCTGCAGCCCAAGTCGTGCTGGCCATTCCTTCTGGACAGGACCCAAGACAGCTCCCTAGCACCCTCCCCAGGGTTTCACCTTTCATGGCGAACACGCCACGGCAAAAGTCCTTGAAGTTGATTCTCCCCAGGTCGTTGGGATCCAGATATTTCACAAGTTTTTCCACCTGTGGGATCGAAAGAGAACAGATGTGAGGAGACCCAGGGCACTGGGACGAGGAGACTGAGCTGGAAGGGAGACAAGAGGAAGCCTGTATGGCCAGCCTGGTCTGTCCCAGTCCCCATCCTCTGCCCCCACCCCGCCCCAGCTCTGCACCAAGCCCCTCCCAGCTGTGGGGTTGCCTCCTGCTCCACAGGTGGGGACACTGCAAGTGAGGAAAGCAAATACTCCAGCTCTGGTTTGTCCTCCAGAGCTCCCTCCTCCAAGCTGGCCCCACAAAAACAGCAATTGAAAGCAAAGGATCTGCTGTGAGATTTAAAAATAGTGATTTCTTTCACACACAAAAAAATACAAACTTGATGCAAAAAAGAAAAAAAAAAACTAGAAACTTCTCTTTCCTACTTTTTGTTTTTGAAAAGACAGATTTAACCACATTTAGAAAAAAAGAATATCTGTATTTTATAATTCAAATCCCCCTTTGTCAACAAGGAGATATTGAATAATACATGTATAAATTATTTAAAATTACAAATTAAATAAGGTTTGAGACAAATCAAGGATTGTCAAGAGAGTGGCAACGCAAAAGGGACAGCACACAGGGAATTTCTGGCTCTGGCTGATGGTCTTTGTTTTGTTTTGGGGGTCTCACTAAGTTACTGAGTCTGGCCTCAAACTTGAAATCCTCCTGCCTCAGTCTCCCGAGTAACTAGGACTACTACAGGCATGCACCCCCACACCAGGCATGATGATAGTCTGTTTCTTGGACCAATGCTAATGACGTGGTGAAAAGTCTCTGAGCCAACACTTCCAGTCAGTACATTTTTCTGTTCCAGTTTGACATTATACTTCAGTGAAAAGTATTTTAAAATAAATTAGGAAACAAGGTGTAGCCAAAGGGGTTGGCTGTTCCTGGTGTTGGGGAGTCTCTCTCCCACATACCGTATCAGAAACGTGAGTCCACGCTGCCTGGTGTGTGCAGCCCACACTGTTCGCAGCTATAAAAGGTTCTGCCCAGTGGCTACACCACCACTTACCCAACTGCCTCTAAGGGTTGACTCTTGGGTATTTCCAACATTTGGCTATTGAAACTCATCCTTGGGGTTTCTACAGTTGTGTGGATGCCCACTGACACAGGGCCTCTCAGATCCTTGCTTCCTGCTAGTCACTCCCCACCACCCCCTCAGTCAGGGGACAGCCTGGTCATGACCATTGCAGCACCACTTGCTCCATATTGACCCCCTGATCCCATCCTGCCACTGCACAGTTCTGCAGCATCACTGGGGCTGCTCCCTCTCACTCACATCCAACCCACACCCTGCTTGGATTCCAATGCTACCTTCTTTCCCACGTCACCTCTTGGATTCACCTGGTCATGGTCATCATTGTCTCCCTCTTGGATTATGCAAGTCTCCTAATTCACCTACCCTCTTACACTTTCAGCCCCTCTAATTCATCCGCCACTCCAACTGGAATTCACTCCAATTGTAAACTCATTGGAAGGTGCTTAAAACCTTCCAGTTATTTTCCATTACTTAGGATAAGACACAAACTCCACATTATGGCTTGCAAGTCTGTATAAGATCTGCCCACTTCAGTTCCATCTCCTCCCCATTGCTTAGGGATTCCAGGCACACTGGCCTTCACCTTCCAAGAATTCCTCAAATAAATCAAACCTTTCAGCCTCGGGGCTTTTGCACATACTGTTCTCTAAATCTTGTTCTCTGTGTTTGTGTTGTGGGGTGGGTTATATGTGAAACCCAGGGTCTTGTGCATGCTAAGCACATGCTCAACCACTGAGCCAAACCCAAGGGGGTTTAGTTTGTTTTCTGGTTTAAGAGATGGAGATCTTTCTATATTTCCCAGGTTACCCCCAACTGCTGGGTTAAAGAGATCCACCTGAACTGTTGGGACTACAAGTGTACACCTCTGTGCCTGGCTCTGCTCTGTATATCCTGAATGCCTGTCCTCCCCATTCATCACCTGCAATGTCCCTTCTTCAGGTCTCCTTTTGTACCTTTATTAAATGCCCCCACCCCAGAAAAACCCATCCTGACCACCCCTATCTGATTAGGCCCACCTGGTCTTGTAGCACCCTAAAGTTTCTTTCAAACTCTTGGTGCATTTTGTAATTATGTTTATATGATGAATTTATATAATCCCTCTGCAAACTCAGCTCTCTCAGGGCAAAGACTGTCTGTTTTGATCACTACTGCACACCTGGTAACTTGCCATGATTGGCACATGGTAGAAGATTCATAGATATCTGTTAAATAAACAGATATAAACAGTTCGACAAAACAGTTGACAAATTGCTCTCTGTAAAGATGTCTTAATTTAGTTCTCAGTCAGAGCAACTGACTTCAATCTTGCTAGCCCTGGGTAATTTTTCCCTAGTTTTTGGCAATGGCCAATTTCACAAGTACTTCTTTTCTAATTAATTGGAGTTATCCCCCCATTGCAAATTTCCAAGCCCTGAATTTCAGCTTCTTGACAAGTCTTTTCCAAAGCTTGTTTCTAAATCAGCCTGTAACTCAATGGCAGCTCCTCCACAGCACCCGCACACACACATCCACAGTCATTCATTCATTCAACAAGAGACAGCGGAGCACCCCTCCAGGCCAGACACTGCTGGGGTTGGTGGTGGAGGTAACTGGTCCCGCTCATCCCCCATGGTCACATGGCCACACACACGCACAACCACACATACAGCACACTCACACTCACCATCCACCTTGCCCTCCCTCTGGTAGTCACCATTAGCACCTACAGCACAGCAGGGCCAGGACAAGCTGTTTCCGGGATTCTCTCCTCTGGAGTGCAGATGACGGATATGACAGCGCTCTGGCAGCCACAGAGCTCAGAGTGTAGGGAAGAGATTCCTGTTCCTGCTGTGATTGTTCACACCATTACAGGCCAACTTGTCCAACTCCCACTCTGCTGTCACATGCACTGAAGCCCAGTCATGTTGGCAGATCATCTATTCACAAAGACCATTTGTTTCCTGCATGCCCAGGGGACACTTTCCCAGCATGGTTGTTGCAGCAGGGGTCTGAAGCCCTGGACACTGCAGTGGTCTGGCATCATGGGTTGGGTGCAGCAGGCTCTGGAAGAGGAGCCGCAGGCACAGAGGCCCTACCATGGTCATCTCCTCCCTTCCCAAGCTCCATTCTGTGTTTGAACCTCTATTCCAGCTGGTGTGAGTCTGGGGGTGAGGGATGGGCAGAGCACTGTGCAATGTCCTCTCTGAGCTGCCCCTGAGGCTGGTACCTAGTGGGATCTTGGGAAAGGCCTGCAGAATTTCAGTGGAGGAGGGAGGCTTTTTGCCAGCTCCTGCCTGGCTAGAGCCTCCTCAGCACTGTGGCTGCCATTTCTACCCCCACCCAGCTATGACAGCCTCTGACACTGTCTGGCAATGACGTGGCATCTGAGAATAGCTATGCCCAGGTGCCACCTCCAGGGTTGTGGGGAGCCCACCCACAGCCCCAGCTGACGGTTCACCTCCTCTCTTCCTTCCCTCTCCTTACTGGCATTACAGGGAGACGTGAATGCTGGGACAGGCCTGGACTCCCCAGTTTCCAGGTGCTCAGTACTACATCCTCTCCAAGGTCTGGGGCTATTCCTTAATTATCTCTGCTGCTAGTCAAGGGGAGAGTCTGCCCCAGAGTGCTGGGTGACAGATGAACCTCAACTGCAAATGTACCTTAGAGGCAGCAGGGTTCTGTAATCCATAAGTCCATAACTCCCTGGGGCTGGGAATGACACTGGGGCAGGATGTCTATGGCTATGGCCTCTGAAGCAAGTCCCGAGCAGGTGGAGGCTGGGATCATTTGATAACAGGAAGACAGAGTCTCAGCACAGTCCTGAGAGCCACTGGATAGTTCACGGTGCTCCCTTGAGCTGTGGTCCAGGTGCAGTTGGAGGTTTGTGCCTGTTGTGACCTTCCTTCCTTCTTTTCTTGCCTTTTCTTTTTTACTTTTATTTTTTTTAGCAGTACTGGGACTGAACCCATGCTCTCCCTTCTCTATGGCTTCTCCCATAGGGCTCTTCAAAGAGTGGTAGTCCCAGAGCAGTGGTCATGAAAATGCCATGCACACTACAGAACGGTCCTTGTAGAAAACAGGGTCATTGCAAAATTCTTGTACCAACACATACTGGTTAGGGTTCGTTAATAAGGTAACTATAGGTGCCATGACTTGCAATAATGGTGTCATATAGAGAAGTGAGAATCATTCCTGCTGAGGCCATGGAGGGTTCCCCATTGAGTTGCAGTGTGGCCCTGGATCTCTGTATGCAGTCTCACTTCGTCCTCACAGCAGTGTAAATAACGGCTACTATTATAGTCCCCCGGTTTACAATTGAGGAAACTGAGGCTCAGTTTAAGCCAAAGTCACCAAGAGTGGTAACTCTTGAACCCAGGTCTCCCCGACCCACTCTGGAATATCAGCCACTGCTCTCCATTGCTTTCCTGCACCCTGCAAGGTGGGAAACCTCACCTGGGCCAGTGGCAGACTCCTACCGGATCATCTTCACTGAAGGCTGATTCAATCCCCCTGTTCCCAGTGTAGCCAAAGAACTTTATCCCCATGGCTGGGACCCCCGACCCCTGCCAGCATGGAGAGGGTCTCCACCTTCCTCAACATTGCTAACCTTTTGCAATGCACCCTGGGGATGCATCTAGCTTACCAGCCCCTCTTTTCCCAGGCAGGGAAGAAAGTCCCGGGAAGTGGGGGGGCCTGCCCAATCTCACCTGGGGAGAGCCAGCCTTCAGTGCACACACTAATGCCCGATAGGCAGCCCCCCGGACTCCCCAGGCGAAGAGAGAACACCCACTGGGCCTGGCGGGGAGGACAGACAGGAGCAGCTGTTGTCACTGAAGCATATGCAGCTGGGCTACTGAACTTGCTGCCAGGGAAACTGGTTGTTTCTCTGGCTGTAAAATATTGATCTTCCCTTTTTGGGGCCGCTCAATTACCAGGCTTCCCCTTCTATTTCTGCGGCCTTTCTCTGCAAGCTGATTTCCCCCATTCATTCCCTGAGGGCACATCTCTAGCTCAGACCAGACGGTGCTGGAGCCTCCTTGCAGCTCTCTCACTGGTTCCCAGCCAGATCCTCCCCAGCCAGTGCCAGCCGCCCACGCCTCCCTCATTTCAGACTCTGAGAACCAGACGGACTCCAGCAAGCCTTTTGCCTTCTGAGGTCTCAGCCTCAGAGGAGATAAGCTGGTTCTCTTGCTGTGGCGAGGAGGCTCCCTCTGCATGGTGAACTGCCAAATCAACGTTAGCCGTTCCTAGTACTAATCCAATTATTAATTGATAATAGGTAATGTTGCATAACTCTCTTTGTGCCAGGCACTGTTCTAAGCCCTCTGTGTGAATTTACTTAAGTCTCACAACTACCTGGGCAGGAGATACTATTACTACTCCCACTTTGCAGGTGAGGAAACAGGGTAAGGATCAGAATTTCAGGGTTAAGGTCATGCACCTGGTGGGAGGCAACCAAACACAGGTGGCTGGGCTCCAGAGCTCAGGCTCTTACCTGGTCATCATTACAATTTCCGTTACAATAATTATGACCATTATTAGTGTTATTACAAGTTTGAAGGCTTGCTCTGACTAGGGGAAGAATACATCTATATTCTGTTCTCTTTCATCTACGAACTCAATGAACCCTTAAGAATTTGAATACCAAAGGAAAAGTTAATTTCAAGAGGTTGTCCTGCAAAAGTAGAGTTTGCCAACTAGCATTGCGAATGAGGCTTGCTGGTGGGCTTAAATTTGCTAATTAGATGCCCAAAACCAAGGGAACCTGCTGGTTCTGGTTGAAATGGAGGAAGCACATTACTTACATCATTTTCCCCCACTGGTTACAACGAAAAACCCTGAACAGAGATGTTAAATCAGACACAGCCGCTGCAAAGAATTGGGGAAGAAAACAAAAACATGAGGACGAACACAGTGGTGAGTTTTCAAATTTATTTTTTTCTTCACATTTCTGTCTGTCTGTCTGTCTGTCTGTCTCTCTCTCTCTTTCTCTCTTTCCTTTTGGTACTGGGGATTGATCCCAGGGGCATCTAACCACTGAGCCACGTCCCAGGACCTTTTATGTATTTTATTTAGAGACAGGGTCTCATTGAGTTGCTTAGGGCCTCCCTAAGATGCTGAGGCTGACTCTGATCCTCCTGCCTCAGCCACTGGAATTATAGGCATGCAACACTGAGCCAAGCTTCTTCACATATTTCTGACTTAGTCTCTTGTGGCTTAAATCCCAGAACTGTGCAGCAGGTGGGAAGAGAAATGGCTTCAAAAAAACTCTCCTTCTGATGAGAAGGTGGGAAAGGGACCTCTTTTGGGCAAGCAGAAGGAGAGAAATGCCCCGTTCTGGTTTTTGTTTTTCTCTCTCTCAGCCCCCTCTCCACAGCAGTCATGAAGCCAGTGCCTAACACTCTGAGAGAGGAAAGATCCTTCTGCTTGAAAGAGAAACCAACCAGGGAAGGAAGCCCTGGGAACTGGAGAGGGCGGTACCTGAAAGAGGACGGAGCTGAAGTGGTGTTTGAAGTCCTGGGTCCACCCCTGAGCCGCACATGCATGGAACTGACCTGAAATAACATACCAAAGGCTTTAGGAACTGAACTACAGAAGACTGAACAGACTGGCCCTGGAGTGTGCATATGTGGGCTGGATCTGAATAGTACTGCAAAGCCTTTGAAAACTGATCTGGTATTAGAACCACAGCTCATAGAGGGTAAGCCAGAATCAGAGGCTTCAACATAACTGGGTTGATTTCCTGATTAAAATAGCCAGGTGCAGTGGTGCACACCTGTCATCCAGTGACTCAGGAGGCTGAGGCAGGAGGATCACGAGTTCAAAGCCAGCCTCAGCAACTGAGTGAGGCCCTAAGCAACTTAAGGAGACCCTGTCTCTAAATAAAATATAAAGAAGGGCTGGGGATGTGGCTCAGTGGTAAAGTGCCCCTGGGTTCAATCCCTACTACCAAAAACCAAAACAAACAAACAAAAAACCCCAACAATATTGGCATTCTTCAAAATCTTTTAACAAGAGCTAGAATCTTGTAATATAATATTCAAAATGATCAGGATATAGTCCAAAAAGCAAGGTACAAGGAGAAAGACACTCAACAGATACCAACCCCAAGATGAGACAAGATATTATCATTATTAGATAAACTTTTTTTATTGTTTTGTTTTTGATACTGGGCATTAAAAACCAGGGCAGATGAAGATTTTAAAGCAGTTAACATAACCATGTTCCATGAAGTAGATGTGAACACTCTTGAAATAAATGGAAATATAGAAAATCTCTGCAGAAAAAAAAGGCAGCAGTACAAAAGAACTAAATGGAAATTTTAGAACTAAAAAATACATTAGCTAAAGTTAAAGAATTATCTGGATGGGATCAACAGTAGGATAGAGATGATGGGAAAAAACAGTGCTAGAATCATAGAAATGATCTATTCTGAACAAGGATAACAACCAAGGATTAAAGAATCAACTTGCTAATAAGATGTAACAATTCTAAGTATGCATGAACCTAATAATGAAGCTTCAAAAAGCATGAAGAAAAGCTAATAGAACTAAAAAGAGGAAAAAGACAAATCGAAAATTATAGTTGGATACTTGCCACTCCTCTCCAGTGGCCAACAGAACCAGTCAGATGGGAAATCAACAAGGATCTGAAAGGCCTAAACACTACCACTACCTAACTGGCATTTTTAGAACTCTCCACCCAATAAGAACGGAACATATACTACTTTCAAATGTATACAGAATATTCACCAAGGTAGATCATATCCCACGGCTTTAACAAACTTTGACAAATTAAAAAAAACTGAAATCATACAAAGTTTGTGCTCTACGATGGACTTAAACTAAAAACCAATAACAGAAAGGCATCCGAAAAATTCAAATACTGGGGAATTAAACAACATATGTCTAAGTAACTCATAAATCAAAGAGGAATTCTCAAGAGAAATTAAAAATTATCTAAATTCAATGAAAATAAAAATACAACATAAAATTCAAATCCAAAGGAAGAAGGAGTGTCATAGTTTGAATGTGAGGTATCCCCCAAAAGCTCATGTGTGAGACAATGCAAGAATGTTCAGAGGTGAAATGATTAGTTTATGAGAACTTTAACTATACATTTTATCCTTGGCGACTGGAGCTCTTTCTGCTTTCTGGCTGTCAGGTCCTGAGCTGCTTTCCTCTACCATGCCCTTCTGACATTTTGTTCTGCCTCACCTCTGGCCTAGAGCTATGGAGTCTGCTGATCATGGTCTGAACTTCTGAAACCATGAGTCAAAATAAACCTCTCCTCCTTTAAATTGTTCTTGTCAGGTCTTTTGGTCATAGTAACACAAAGCTGACTAAAATCGGGAGGAATAAATAATAAAATGCAGAAATATGTAAAATTAAAAACAGAAAAATGGCAGAGAAAAAACAATGAAATCAAAATCGGGTTCTTTGAAAAGACTAATAAAACTGATGAATCTAACCAGACTGAGAGAGAAAGAGAAGATTCAAATTACTGACACTTGAAATGAAAGTAGAGATATTACTACAGTACTGCAGACTTTAAAAGATTAATAGGGGAGCTGGAGCTGGGGATGTATCTCAATGGTAGAACACTTGCCTAGCATATGTGAAACCCTAGGGGTTCAATCCCCAGCACAGGAAAAAAAGAAGGAAGAAAGAAAAAGGCTAATGAAGGAGCACCATGAACACCTCTATGCACATAATTTAGATTAATGATGGACTAATTCTTTGAAAGACACAAACTACCAAAATTCATGCAAGAAGAAACAGATACTCTGAATAGTCCTATAGCTATCAAATAAAATGATTTTTTTTATTTTACAACCTTCCAAAAAAGAAAGCCTCAGGTCCAGTATGGTGGCCCCCACCTATAATCTCAGCAACTCAGGAGACTGAGGCAGGAAGATCACAAGTTCAAAGCCAGCCTCAGCAACTTAGTGAGGTCCTGAATAAAAAAGACTGGGGATATAGCTCAGTGGTAAAGCACCCATGCATTCAATCTCAGTATCCCCCCACCCCATCCCACCCCCAAGAAAAAGAAAAAAAAAAAAAAATGGGAAAGAAAATCTCCAACCCCAGATGGTTTCACCAAACATTTAAGGAAGATATACATAAATCTACATAATCTCTCCTAGAAAATGAAAGCCTTTTCCATTCATTTTATGAAGCTAGTGCTGTCCTGACACCAAACCAGACTAAAGCAGTATAAGAAAATTATAGACCAATATCCCTTATGAGCATAAATGCAATGATCCTCCACAAAATATTTTAGCAAGTTGGATATGTATACACATATGTATATGTGTGTGTATCTCAAGACCATAGCATGAGGGGTTAATTCAGTAAGGTTGGTTAAACATTTAAAAATCAATAGAATCAAAACAGGATTAAAGGAAAAAAATCCACAAAAAGTGCAGAGAAACCAACTGAAAAAAATTCAACATTCATTTTTGACAAAAATTCAGCAAACTAGAAATGGAGGGGAACTTCCTTATCCTTCTCTATATTAGAGAGATGAAAACTTATCTTCACACATACACAAATGTTGCACATAAATGTTTAAAGCAGCATTACACATACTGCTGCCCCGAACTAGAAACATCCCAAATTTTCTCCCAGTGAACGGACAAGTAGTGTTCTGCAATAAAAAGGCACAAACCCCTGACACACATTTTGCCAAGTGAAAGTCTCCAGAGGTTGCATACGGGGCTGGGGATGCTGCTCAGAGGTAAAGCACTTGCCTAGCACGTGTGACCCATTCCCAGCACTCCAAGGAAAGAAAAAAGAGCACATTCATTGTGTCATCCTATTTATGTGGAAATGATAAAACTATAATAACAAACAACAGATCAGTGGATCCAAGGGTAAGGAGGAAAGGGGGAGTCTGAATATAAGGGGTAGCAGGAGAAAATTTGGGGGGTGAACAGATATGTCCCCTGATTAAGGTGGTGCTTATAGGCATCGACACAAACATTAAAACTCATGAAACCAGACATTTTGCCCATCATCCTGAAAGATAATGAATTTTACCTTGTGTAAATTTTTTTTTTAATTGAGGAAACTGCATGCACAAACTGGGTTATCTGGCTTTTCAAATCAGATTTGGCAACACTGGGCCCATTTCTCCTACAGAAACAATGCAGGAGTCCCAGCATACTCTTTATTTTTATTTATTTGTTTTGAAACAGGGTCTCACTGTGTTATCCAGGCTGACCTCAAACTTTTGATCCTCCTGCCTCAGCCTCCCAAGTACCTGAGGTCACGAGTGTGTGCCGCCATGCCTGCTCTAGCATGCTCTTTAGAGAGGGCATTGCTCTGCTCCCCAATTCACTGTGAAACTCCTAGACCCAGTTCCCCATGAAGCCCAGGCAGCTCCCAGCATCCTTCCCCTGTGTCTGCTCAACAGCTCTGTGAGGCAGCTGGTCATTCTCTCAGGCAGCAGATCACAGGCAGCCCGACCTCATGGCACAGCAGGTAAGGTAGGAGGAGGAGGTGTCCCAAAGCCCCAGGGCCTCTGCTCTCCCTCCAGGCAGCTTCTCCTGAGTCCTTCCTCCTTCCCACAGGGGGTTCTGGCCCTCCACTGGCCTCATGGTGACATGTGCCCTGCTTGTTTACCCACTTTCCCTGAGGTCCAGCTGCCTGATGTCAAGTACACAATGAACACAATGGGGCCCTGTACTCTAGAGCTCACAGGAAAAAGGGCACACACAGCCACTGGTCATCTCCTTTCATTCTCAGGAAGGGTGGGCCAGGAAGCCGGGCAGGAGCTTCAGCAAAACCATGGGCAGACAGGGGCGAGGGAGGGTTTCCAAAGAGGGGCCTGCCAGTCCCTGCAACCTGGGCTAGGCAGAAGAGTCTGCCTCTGTCCTGCTCTCAATTCCTAACCACACCCAACAAGCCCATTCCTGCCATGTGAAGACAGAACATTAAACCCTCTGTGACCCATGCTTTGTGTGTCACTCACTAAGTGACCTTGGGCAAGTCACAGTATCTCTTTGGGCTTCAGTTTTCATATTTGTAACATCCAGCTTCCAGAACCATTGTGGGGACCAAAGGAAACTATAACTGAGTAAAGATTAAAGAACAGTAAAGATTACAGAAATGTCAGGTGCAAAGGTGCACAACAAGGGGGTGCACGCCTGTAATTCCAGCTACTTGGAAGGCTTAGGCAGGAGGATGACAGGTTCAAGGCCTGCCTGGGCAACTTAGCAAAATAATAAATAAAAAGAGGGACAGGAATGTGGCTCAGTGGTAGAGCCACTAGTTGAAAGAAAGAGAGAGAGAGAGAAAGGAAGGAAGGAAAGAAAATGAAAGAAAGAGACCTAAGGGTGACCCCTCTCTAGGAGGAGCAGGTTGGGTTGGACTGTCCTGCAGCTCAGGCCAGGTAATGAAGAAAGAAGTCTGTAACCTCAGGCATGGTCTGCTTCTTGTTCCTAAGTCCATCACACCTCCACCATCAGTGATCTCAATGAGTGGTCTTGGTGAGCCCCTTCCTCTCTTTGGGCTTCAGTTTCTCTGTGGAAAGTTGAGGGCATCAGCTGACATTGATACTGAAGGTCTCGGCCAGCTTGGAATTCTATTTTATCATAATGATTCTCCAGGAATGTTTGTGGTGAGCAGTGGGTTGGAGGAAGAGAAGAAAATCAGAGTAGAAATATGGAAGGGAGTAAAGGGCGGGAGGCAAATGTCTCCATCCAATGCAGCTTCACCAAGTAAATGATTTGGGGACCCAGAGGGTGGCCCTGAGAAATGACTCAACTTCTCTGAGCCTTGTACTTCTTCTCCTAAAAAGCTAAAAAATAAGAACGGAAGCAGATTCTGTTGGTCACTTCTATGCTGCCCCAGCCCTCTCCTTCAGGGTGAGGCAGCCCTGGCGAGGTGAGGCGCCCACCTCCTGTTTGATCAAGCACCTCAACATGAGCATGATTCTGACGAGGCCGGGTCAGTCAGCTGGGCCACCTCCTTTGCTGATGATTAGTTTAGGCAAAGGCATATTGAACATTTCTGGTCAATGAGATTTGAGGAGACATTTGCAAATAGGAGAGACTGTCTTTGATTGTGGGGTGGAGGAGACCATCCACAGGAAGTACTTCCCTCCCTCTTCCCCTCCTGGAGAGTGGATGCCACCTTGGTCTACTTGGGGAAGATCACTGGAAGGAGGTTGAATCCTGGCTGATGCCTCTGGGCCTTGGAAGTAACCAGCCCTGGAGCTGCCCTACTTTGGGTCCTGACATTAAAATAAAAATTAAAAAAGCATTTGCCTGAACAGTTAAGCCATTTTGTGTTGGTTCTCAAAGCTGGAGGGCCACTAATGAAGAGCCCCTCTTCATGAACCCACTGGGGTAAAAGGCAGGGACGGAAAGGAGGCCCTTTCAGGAGTGAAGATGCTCAGTGCACACAATAAAGAAGGATTGTATGGTGCTGGGGTGCCAGCTAGCACCATGGCCCAGTGACATGGAACCCAGGTCACTACCTCCCAGGAAGTGTCGCCTCATGCAGCCTCATCCAGCCCACTGCTAGAGACAACTTCCTTTAAGAGACCCCCACAGGTCCAAATGTCACACGCATCTCTCATTCACAGCCTGAGTCTGCGACTATCCAAAACCCCTATGGCCACCCACAAGGGCTTTGTTTGGTATCTGAATAGGAAGGAAAGTGACAGAGCCTGGGTGGTCTCTGAAGCGATGACCTATGCTTGCATATGTCTGACTGTCCATGCCTTCAGCAAATATTTCTTTGGCCCTGTGGGGAGAAAGATGAGCTCCCAGGAAACTCCCAGAGAAAGGACAGATGTCCTGCTGTACTGAGTGAAATAAAAATAACCTAGGAAACAGCATAAAATCACGCTGCTGATCTGTCATACTGTCACATGCCCAGGGCAGTGTGTCATTCCCAGGCTCTGCAGATAGAGCTGGGCTGGAATCCTGCCTCTTCCATTCACCAGCTGTGTGACCAAGGATGGATGATTCAACCTCTCTGGGTGACAGAGTTTATTTCATTATCAGTTAGAAGGAATAAACTATGGAGACTTAGCCCAGAAGCTGACATGGAGCAGACTTTAGATAAATGAGCACTTTCCTAGGTTGGCCCAGCCTGAGAGCTGGTGACACAATTGTCAACATAGGCAACTCCATGTGCTGAGATGGCTAATCCTTCTGCCTCCCCTTCCCACAGCTTTTAATTGACTGAACTTAAAAAATGAATTGGAACGCCGCATGGAGGGGGCTTTGGCAGGGGTGACCAGTGGGGGCCTAAAGGGTGGTAGAACAGGGTGTGGCAGTTGTTAGTAATGGTGATTCAAGAAGGGTTAGCAGGAACAGAGAAAGGAGGAGGCAGAGTCCCAAGACCAGGGCTCGGATGGTATCTGTGAGTTTGGGGAACCATTAGTTTCTGTGGTGACTGGAGGACAGGGGGAGGCTGACCATGAGGGACAAATGGAGAGGACATTCCTCTGGAGGACACTCCTTTGGAGGAAACTCCTCTGCTGGTGATTTTAGTAGGGACCTAGCAAAGCAGATGTGTACCTAGGAAGGTGCATGAAGCTCACAAGGCAGAGCTAGGGAGGCACAGAAACCAGCAATGGCCATGTTGACCTGGGCCATGTGGGGAAGAGAGAAGAGGGAGCTGAGGGGAGAGTGGCAGGCAAGTGGCAGGGCTTGCTTGCAGAAGGCTTGCAGCCTTCCAGGGAATCGAGCTTTAACTTTTGAAACCAAGCAAAATGTGGCAGCTCTGGCCAGAATTTCAACGTTGCTACTGTCAACAGGACAAAAGAAAGGAACCCGTTGTGGGATTTTTAAATAAGGGAAAGACAGGCTCACCACCAACCTCTTGAGCGAGCTTGGCAAATGCCTCCCTGAGTCTGGGTTTCTTCGCCTGTGGAATGGGGCAGGCAGTACTCACCACCTCACGCTGCTATCATGGGGACCAATGGAGATCATGAAATTTAGAGCATTCCACCTCCAGAAACACTGCACAGGGTTTGTTAAAGACCTCCTGCTGAGTCCTATGGCCTGGCAGGGTCAGGGAGACACTTAGGAGGCAGCCAGGGACAGTGATATCCTGCCTACCAGGTCTCTCCCTCACAGGAACCTCGAAGGGGAGCTACACAACCCGCGTAGCAGAAGACCTGAAGCCCACCTGCATGTGGGCCTGAGGAGCCGATCTATCCCAAGGGAGACAATGGTATTTACTGCACGCCTCCAGGCCAGGCCCAAGAGGGGACTGGGGCCACCCAGAGGGCCTCCCAGGCAGATGGAGGCAGCAGAGACTACTATGACCAAGTCCCTTCCCATCTGTTGCCCATTGTGAGGCATGGGAGGATTATAGTTCCAGGTTCACCAATAAAGCAAGGGTCCCCAGAGAGGGTGAGTCCCTTGCCCAAGGTCACCAAGAGGGTATTTTTTAGAGAGTGTCAAGGTGTCACATGAAAAAAAGTTTGAAGATCAGGAGGAAAAGGAAGAGAAGACAGATAGGAAGAAAAAAAGTGTTTTCAAGAGGTCAGATCAGTACATTTGAGACACACAGGCCAAAGTCAGAGTTTTGAAGACCAAACTTTACCAGACCAACATGAGGAAGGCACGCTTTTCAAACAGTTTGCACTCTCTACTCTCTCTTTGCAGGGCCAGGATTCCTCACACGCTGTGCCCTGCTGTGGACACTGCCATCTTTGAAGCTTTTCTCCTTCACATAGGACACTAAATGGGCCATTTCTGCAGCAAAAACAGAACCTGGGTGAGAGAAGGTGGTGGTCCCTAGAGAGCGAGGATACCTCACTCCACGGGCACCCCCCTGCCCCCACTGCCAGCAGCACCGGGTGCAGCTTCCAGCACTTGCTGCGCCCTTGGAGAAGGCAGATGGGGTGGATCTCCGTGGACCAAGCTGCCTTCCAGGTTGAATAAACTTCTGGCTCTGGACTCCCCAGTCTGGCTCCAGCCCTCCCACAGTACTGATCAGGGTGGGGGCCCAAGTGTATAGACAAGGGATCCCTTGCTCCCTCATCCCCTCCATTCCTTTCTGTCCCTTCTCCAGGAAAGGAGACCCTGTAGTCTGAGTAGCTGCCCCATGCAAAGTCAGTTGGGGAAAGTCCTTAGAGGCCAGCAGGATCAATGGTGGGGCAAGATTTCAAGTCTTGTCACCCAGAGGGAGCTCTCTGCAGAGGCAAACTTCTTTTCCAGCAAGCACAGCAGTAAAAAGCAGAGGCAAGAAGCCTCAAGCATGATTTAGGCCTTTATTCATAATTAAGACTTCTTCCCCCAAAGAAAGCATCTAGATTGGAGGTCTGGGGCAGAGGAGGAGGGCCAAGGCAAGAGGGTACTGGAAAGGACAAAGGCATTTGGCATTAACACACCCTTCACCTCATTTATCCTCACACCAGCCCTTGAAGGGAGGTTACTGGCCTCATTTACTAAACCGGGAGACCAAGGCTCAGGAAAGTCAGGGACTCGGCAGGATATCCCTACTAGGAAAGAGGTAAGAAAGGTTTGAGCCAGCACTCTGATCTGGACCCTCGTGGTCTCTAGAGCAAAAGGATGAGGGGCTGAGTCCCATCCTAGTCATCCTAACAAAGACCTGATGAGTCTGGCAGCCAGCTAGGGACTCTGGAATCTGTAGTTTCAAAGGCCCCCTAGAGAGACCCAGGGAGGGGAATCCAGATTGAGCTGCTGGCTGCCTCATCCCCCAAAGAGAGTGGCAGGGGCTGGACTTCAGTCAGTCCCACTTCCCATCTTTGAGCTGGAACATGCCCTGAGACTGGCACTAGGGCACTTAGGAGGATGGTGGTGGTGAAGGGAACAGTCCTAGCACAACAGTGAAAACAGAGGGACTGTGCCACCACCCCTCCTGGGCAGACTCAGCCCACGGTGACCACAATCCCTCCAGGGATATGGTGCGACCCCCACCACTGACAGTCCCCTCACTGGACTGAGAGCTCCCTGGAGTAAGGATAATGGTGATGAAGACATGATAATGATACCTGGCAACGCTTAGGAACAGTTCCTTTGAGCCGGGCATTGTTCTCAGAGCCTGACGAGTATCAATCCATTCAGAACTCACAAGCCTATGAAGTAGTTTCTATTATTAGCCCCATCTTAGAGATGAGGAAATTGAGGCCAGAGAGCCTAAGGACCTGCCAAGAAGTGACGAAGTGAGAATTCACAGGAGCTTGGGCCCTCTTCCCTTAGGTGGTCCCACCTCTTCTGTTCACCCTGTCTGCAGGGGTGTGTGCCTCAACCACAACTTGGGGCCACACGGTGGCAGCAGCAGGTCAAGCAGCAGCTAGAGCATTCTACCAGTGGCCTCTGGGGAAGTAGAACAGAGGAAATAGAGGGAGAAAGGAGACGAAAGGGAAGAAAAAGGAGACTGCAGCTGTACACTAAATTCCCCACAAGCAGACCTACTCTCAGACCTGCTTTTCCTCCCAAATTCCTGAGCAGTCTACCAATCTTAGAGTTACTGAAAATTCAAGCAGCTATGAAAATTACCTTATTTTGATCAAAGAATGACATTCACTGTTGGCCTATGCAACGTATCTTCAGATTAGATAAAACAAAGGGAAACGTATTTTAAGAAGACTTTAATACAGGCACATTCCAAACATTACTGATCAGGTAGAGGAGACAAGGTCAACCGAAGATCCCAGAGAGGATCTTGTGGTCCATGATCAAAGAGCAGTGTTCACCAGGGAGTACTGTTGCACACACCTTCCTACACACCCTCACAAGGCTTTCCATCAAAGAAGAATCTGGAACCCCAAAATGCGTCTCTTTCTTGAACACCACACTCTTCCCTCCTTTGGATGCACGCTGCCCAGTTGATTTCTTTCATAGAACAAATTTATCGATGCTTTATTTTCTGATATGCCCTGAAATTCTTTCCTGTGGCAAATGTCAGGAACCTCCTGGGGCAGAGTTCAGGTCCCTTCTCCCTATTGGAGGGACCTCAGAACCCCTCTGGTGACAACTGGACTTGGATGTTTATTACCCCCTGCCAAGAGTTTCAAATAGTTTATACTAGTACAGCACTTTCTCTTCTAAATGTTCCTAAGTCCATCATGGTAATTCCCCTGCATCAGGTGCTTAGGACGCACAGGAGCTGTGCCACTTGCCCCCTCATCCTTTCATTCACACACACCATTACCCAGGCGTGGAGCTTGACTGCACCCCCATTTCACTGATGAGGCTCAAAGAAGTGAGGAGACCTATTGAGGCTCACAGAGCCTGCAAGTTGGCAAGCTGGGGGTTGATCCATGAAATCTCCAGACCCAGCACCTGAATCCTTGGTTACAAAGCCCTCTGCCTCCCCAACTTTCCTCTGGCAGCCTTCAGAAGCACAGAGAAAACTGCTTATAGATCACAGGACTTCAGGGGGCAGAGCTGAAGAGGAACTGGACTCCCAGGGTTCTGGGCCAGTCTCCCTGTCCTGCATTTATTCTCTCACTTAGTCCTCCAAGTAAATACTAAATATGTCCATTAGGTTCCATGCCTGTCCTCAGAGAACCACAGAAACCATGACCCTCCCAGGGCATGCTGGGAAGGAGAAGCACTTGTGGGATGGGAGGTCAGGTTGCCCTGTACATACGTGGCTTCTGCCCAATGTCACCTGGTAGGCACACCCTGACTTTCCTTTAGGGAACAATCCCTCTCCCATTCCACGTGTTGGGTGGCCAAAGTCAGGCATGGGAGGGGTAGAGGATGATCACCTGACCAGGTTGGGCCAATCTGAGATTTGCCTTGAGAAACACAATTCTTTGCACCAACTGGGAAAACAGCAATCATCATTAAAATGCTTAATAGATGTTGAGGAGTCATTTGGTACAATGTACCATCTGCTCTTCAATAAAACTAAAAAAAGGAGAATGGGTCATGGAAGGGAAGTCTTTATTAACATGCTAAAGAATATAAATCTAACCCAAGTGCCAACATGCTACTTAATGGTTGTAAACTATAGTCACCCTATTAAAAAAAATAAGAAAAGGATGATGGGGTCCTGCCTCTGTCTACCCCCTGTCTAAGACCACAGCAGAGGGCGGAGGACTGCCTGGGTTCTACCAGCTACTTATGGCTGCCCAAGGTCAGCTCTGGCCATCTGTGCCCATCCTGTTCATTCTCTTTGCTTTGCTGCTTCTGACTGCCTCCCCTGACCCACAGTCAGACACTGGACACCTCTTGCCAGACCCTTTCCTCTACACCTGACCCTTCCCACAGCAACACCAACCTCAACCTCTCCAGGATCCATCACCTCCTTGGGGACAGCCTCCAGGGCAGCTGTGGTCAGGCACTATCCCAGCCTGTTTTCCTGACTCATAGTGGGGCCATGTGGCCAAAAAGTCCCAGCATGCCAAACTCCCCCTTTCACGTCAGGGCAGATGTCTCCTGTGCCCACCCCTTTTAACTAGTTCTAGAAACATCGGTGGCTCCCATGACAGTAGGAAAAGCAACTGGACTCACAAACATGAGGAAGAAGGCATAACAAAGCAATTATTTCTGAAGAGGATGTGATGGCTTACCGAGAAAATTCAAAGAAATCAACCAGAAAATTACTGGAAGTCATAAATGAATTCATAGTAGTGGTGAGAGAGGAGATAAATTTACAAAAATCAATTGCATTCCTATGTGCTAGTGACATGCAGCTAGAAAGAAAAAAAAAAAAAGCCAATGGGGGAAAAAACCTTATCTTATAGAAACAAAATACATTAAATATTAGGCATTAACTTAGCCCAGTTGTAAGATATTTATCTTTAATGTTAATATTTTGCTCCTGTTGGAAGGACTAAACATGCAGTAAAGAAAGCAACACTGTCTAAGTTAGTGCAATGCTAATTAAAGCCTCTGAAACATGTTATATACTTAAAAATTCATAAATGATGGAGAAAATCAGAGAGCTCTTTTAAAAGCCAATGATGGACTTTAGCTGGGGCTCAGTGGTACAGCATTCACCTAGCATGCATGAGGCCCTGGGCACCATCCCCAGCACCAAAATAAATGAATTATACCAAGTAAAAATGAGCAAAACGTTATAATGCTGCATTAAAACAAAATGAACCTCTGAGCATCAGGAAGAATAATGGAATGAATCATAACACACTGGAAAAGAAAGAATTCATGAATTCATAGTGAGACTCAGGAAAAGGAGGTCGGAGGCTTGGGGCATAGCTCAATGGTGGTGCCCATGTTTAGTATGCACCAAGTCCTAGTTCAATCCCGACACACCCATGCACACACAAAGTAAGGAGCAACATGAAAACAATGCAAAGCTGCATCAGCCATCAAAAATGAAAATTTAAACAAGTTCGAAATACTATTACAGGTCTACTGAAACTGGCAGAAACAAATTGAAAATACTACTCAGTGTCAATGGGGATGTGAAAAAACAGGGACCCACATGCCTTGGACAGGGTTTGCTTCAAGAGAGGGGAGGAGACAGAGAAGGCAGGAGAGACAAAGAACCATCCAGATGGCACCAGGAAAGAGTGGCCAGAAGCCCAAATGCCTCTGACCAGACAAGGGGACCAACAGGCCCTTGATCCCACCTACTCAGGGCCTAGGAGTTGGCAGCAGGTGTCTCCTGGCCGTGCCTGCTCAGGGTCAGGGGCTCTGGAACTCACACAGAGGCTGCTCTGGCTGGCAGCCGAGTACACACACTGGTAGAAGCAGAGTCCAAGGGATAGTCAGTGGGACTGAGGGAGGTCCAGCTTGACACAGGCTGCCAGGACACCCCTGTGGGCCCCCAAACCTGGCTCCAGACATCCCTGCCCCTTTACCCTCTGGAGGGCACTATCTGTGGAGCACTGTCTGGACTCCACTCTGTCTGCTCTGCAGAGGTCATTGAGGAGCCAGGGTTGACCAGCTGGCCCATGGACCCTGCCACGTGGGCCAGGTTCAATGAGCCATGCAGGGCAAATGAAACCCTGTGTGTAGACATGGACAATGACTGGGGAGAGGACCAATCCTGTGGGCACAGGAAATGGCATCAGGTGGAAAGGGGCCAATGGTTCACTGATGATCATCATATGCAGGTAATGACCAAGGTCAGGACAGCTTTAAGCTACAGAAATCCAGTTAAGGGTTAGTTAGCTCTCTTTTCCTATAAAGTGGTTTAATTTTCTACATAAACAATAACACTGGGAAGTTTTTTTTTTGAAATGAAGAATAGTTGCCCTTGGAAGGATTTATGAGTGAGGGCAACCTCCTAGCTGCATAGGCTCTGGAGGTGTGTAGACTTTTTTTTTTTTTGTACCAGGTATTGAACTGGGGTGCTTTAACCACTGAGCAACACCCCCCAGTCCTTTTACTATTTCATTTAGAGACAGAGTCTCACTAAGTTGCTTAGGGCCTTGCTAAGTTGCTGAGGCTGTCCTCAGCCTCCCAAGTTGCTGGGATTACAGGCATTTGCCACCACACTGGTGCGTGTAGACATTTTAAAGCCAGTGGTCACTGTGTACTGAGCTCAGATCCCATCACCCAGTCACCTAGACAAGAATCACAGGGAACTCATGGGAAGTTCTGTGAACCTCCAGGAAGCTGCCCCTGTTTCCCCTTCTCTCCACCCTCAGAGTCCCTGCTCCCTGCCTCTGGACAGGGGCAGGGCCCCCAATTTGGCTTCCTCACTCCTGCTTTAGGCTACTTTCAGATAGGCTTGGCTGAAACCCAAGGGACCCTGGAGTTAACTTCTTTAACACCTTGGGAATCAAATCCAGCCCAGCCCTCCCCATTGGCCTCTGCCAGCCAGGCCAGGCTGCCTGGCCTTCCCTTCCTCCAGGGGGGTCTCTGCCTGGGCCTCTGCCTCTTAAGTCTCTCCTCTTGCACACCCATCCTGCCCTTCCACCCCTGTGGGCCCTGCTCCAGACTCAGCCCCAGAGTTACCTCTGGACAAGCTTTCCCAAGGTGAAGCAGAGTGATCTGAGCAGACTGGATCTCATGTCCAAAGCACACCCACATGAGCCTCCAACCCTGTCCTCCTCACAGGTGTGCTACCGAGGTTTCTACCCTGGAGCAGGAGAGTGGTTTGCAGAGGCTGGGAGGTGGGCGTGAAGGGGTTTCGTTGGCCCAAGCTACAAAATGCCGGTTAGGAAGGAGGAATAAGTTCTGGTGATCTATTACCCAGCAAGGTGACTATAGCTAATGATTAAGTATTGTCTATTTCACAATTGCTGAAAGAGTGGATTTTAAATGTTCTCACCAAAAAAGAAGTAAGCGTGTGAGGTGATGAACATGTTCATTAGTCTAATTCATTCATTCCACAAATATTGAGGTATCATATGGTACAACATATACAATTACTATTTGTCAATAAAAATAAAATTAAAAAAAGATTTCTATCTTAGTCCACCTGCCCCACAGTAAGGAGCTCTCTTGGGAGAAAAATCCTACCTTATTCATCTATACATCCTTCAGACACAGATGTATCTCAGAGTAGGAGCTCACAAAAGTCTGTGAGAGTGGAAATGAATAGTTCACTCAGAAAATCTGAGTTAGTGCTCACAGTTGTATTAACTTATGTGTCAGGCATGGTGGTAAGGCCTTAACACGTATAACTAACATTATTCCCACTTTACAGATGAGAAGACTGAGGCACAGAGAGGTAAAGTAACTTCTCAGAGTCATAGAACAAGTTAAATTGTGGTGCTAACTTGATGTTAACTTGTGGTGTTAACTTGATGTTCCTTATGCCAAAGCCCCTGGTTCTAGAGGATAGAACCAGTGTAGGTTGAATTGAGGTGCCGGAAAAGTGGGTGGAGAGGGATAGGTGACAGGGAGGCAGAAGGGGTCAGGGCCCTCTGAGGCCTCAAGGCCTCTGTGGTTGGAATAATCTGCAGTTCAGGCCAAGGAAGATGGAGGAGCCAGAGAATGTGGTCAAGATGCTGGTAGACTGACCAGGTGGAGACAGAATCAGCCTGTCCAGGCCCTTACCACACACAGCACAGGCCTGTAGATTACAGAGGTGTCTGGCAGGAAATGTGAGCAGTCATAGAAATTAGTGCCTCCTGGGCCTACTTAATCACCACCTGAACAGGAAGAGGTAGAGATGCATAATGCCGGGTACGATTAGCTGGCAGCCTCCCTCCTCTCACCTCAGGTCCTGCTGGCCCCTGAGCCATCTATAGAGGCCAACTTCCTGTCTCCCCAGCCCTACAAATAAGGAACCTACTTCTGCTCTGTCCTGGCCCCGACCCAAACCACCCCAGGCTCAGAAGCCATATGAAGCCTCTGCTGTGTGGGTTTGTCTCCCCTCCTGACCTTCTAAGAGCTTGGGACTCTCATACGCAGGCAGTTCTGAAGGCAATTTTAGAACAAGATAAGGGGCAGGGGTTGTAGCTCAGTGATGGGGTGCTTGCCTAGCACGTGTGAGGCACTGGGTTTGATCCTCAGCACCACATTAAAAAATAAATAAAGATAGTGTGTCCATCTACAACTAAAAAAAATTAAACAAACAAACAACAACAACAAAAAAATCCAGAGAGGCCTGTGTTCAAATCCCAGCTCCTCCACTTCCTGGAGGATCCTGCTCAAGGTGCTTCACTTCCTGCTATTGAAGGGTGAAAGGGATAAGGAACATGAAGATAGTCAGTGGGCTTCAGGTGCGGCTCCTTGCTTCCTTTGTTCTTTCTACCTATGTGGCTGTAAAACGAACTCTGGTCATTGCACACAGGAACCTTGTGCCTGAAAGGAGCAGGTGGAGGAAAGGACTTGGGGCAGCAGAGATGCCTACAGTTCCAGGGTAGGTGTCCTATAGGAATGACGCAACAGGCACCGTGCTAGGTTTCTCAGGATTCTTATCTTCAGTTCTCTAAACAGTTCCACAAATAAGGGTTAATGACCTCCATTTTCTAGTCAAGTGAACTGAGGTCCACCCTCATAATAAGCACCTTCAAAAATAACCCAGCCTCCCACTCTTTCAGAAAAACCTCAGTCCTTGGCAGAACCGATGGCCTGCATGGGAAGTAAGAAATCATAAAAATAGTTCATTCCACTGAGGCCAGGCTTGTGCTGAAGTGCTGCTGTCCTTCCAGAATTCCTCTGAGCCAGACAGTCCTAGCTCCTGATTTCTCCCGAAGGTCACCATCTGGCTCTTGTTCCAGCCTGAGTTCTTACTCTCCTGTCTTTCTTGTGCCTTCACCATGTTGAGTCACTTGACCCTCCTTGAAAAGGCCAGACCTGTTCCTGAGTCTGTGCTTAGGCCTTATGCATGGCAGGCAGTAAGTGATGGTCAGATGGTGGCTGGAAGAATGGACAGATGGGAGGCTGGTGGAAGGGTGGGTGAACACATGGGTGAGACCAAGTGAATGAGAAGACCTTCAATGGATGGGTGACTGGGTGGCTGGACGGATCAACAGGTAGATGGCTGGATCTATGGTTGGAGAGGATAACAAGTGGGTAGATGGATGGATAAGTGGCTGTATAAATGGATGCCTTGGTAGTAGGTAGGTAGATGGTCAGCAGGATGGGTGGAGGGAAGGATGAGCAGATGGAGTTCTGACAGACAGAACCGCTCACTAGATGAAAGAGAACTCCTCCAGAACCTGGTAAGTACAGAATGGGGCTGCCTTGGGAACAGTGCATCCTCATCTCTTTGCATGGTTATTCTAGAATGACACAGCACTGAATGGAAGGTCCCATTTAGTGATCTCTACTCCCCTTTCAGGTTATGTTTTGGTGCAAATCAGCCCTCTGTCTACCTTGTCCAGGTGCAGATCTCAGACTGGGCCCTTTTTGGGGACATGCCCACAATAGGTCCATGTGGAATTAATGAATGCTTTTGGAGGAAGCTGGCAATCTTCTTGGAGTTTTTTGGTTTTGGTACTAGGACTTGAACCCAGGGGTGCTTAACCACTGAGCCACATCCCCCAACCCTTTTTATTTATTTTCAGACACGGTCTTGCTAAGTTTTTTAGGGCCTCATTAATTTGCTGAGGCTGGCCTTAAACTCACAATCTCCTGTCTCAGCCTCCCAAGTTGCTGGGATTACAGGTGTGCACCACCATTCCCAGTTTTTTTTTTTTTTTTTTTTTTTTCCTGTAAGTCATGAGCAAGTGAGATGTGGGTTGGACTCAAGGCCTTGTCTAATGGCAAGACAAGAGATCCTATGGTTACAATTTGGGCTATGGCTACATGGAGCCTGCTTCCCTCTTGAATCACTGGTATATAAACTTTTGGGTTCTGGTCTGCTCTGCTCCCCTTTCCCAGGAGCACATAAGCTATGGACAATGCCCCTAACAATGACAGGTTGCAGGGAACTGGTGGTCCTGGGGGGGTCTCCATGGATCAGAAGATGCTGGAGGTGGAGGGACAGCAAGGGGAAGAAGGGTACTAAGAGCCCCAAGTCCAATAGTAGAGTGGGGATGGCTTCAAACAAGATCCACTGAGAAGGGTCTAGTTATTGCCTCTGTAGAGGGCAGGCAAGGGGCAGCTCTCAGCCAGAGAGGCTGACAGGTGGGCAGTTGGCATTCCATAAAGAAGAGGAAGAGACATGAGGGTAAGACATGGCTACATGCTCCAAGAAAAGATGCCCAAGGCAACCTAATAGAGTTCTCACACCCCTAATTTTGGGGGAGGTACTGGGGATTAAACCCAAAGACACTCTACTACTGACCTACATCCTAGCCCCTTATTTATTTATTTTGAGACAGGATCTTGTTCAATGGCTGAGGATAGCCTCAAACTTGCAATCCTCCAGCCTCAGCATCCAGAGTTGCTGGGATCACTGGTGTGCACCACTGCACCTGGTGTGTCTGGTCTTTAAAGGGCACTAAATCACACCTGATTCAAGTGCTGGGCTTCTACCTCACGTAAACTTCTCTGTCTCAGGCAGTGAGACATAAGGGCTGAGCAGAAGAAAAGGGAGAGAAAGGACCAAGTGTCTGCCAGGAGAAGCCTGGCTGAGGCACCTGCCTTGGACTTTTGTCAATCTATCCCTGGCTCCACATGTGCACCAGAGGTCTGGTGGGGTCTCTGCTGGAAATCCTGACCCCTCACTCCAGCCCTCCTTCGTCTTCCCCATCCAGCAAATAGCAGCCCATCTCCAGATTCTCTCCTCTCACAAAACCCTTCCATTTGGCCCTTCCAGCCCCTTCTCCATTGCCACTCCCCTGTTCCACACGACCAGCCGCTCTCCTCACAGTCTCCCCACTTTCCCCGTCGAAGTGGCCAGAATGGTCCTGGTCAGACTTCAGTCAGTTTGAATCCGCTCTGCTCAGAACTCTCCCAGAGCCCCATCTCACTCACAGTGAAAGCCAAAGCTGCTCAGGGCGGGCCGGAAAGCTGCCTGCCCCACTCTCTGCCTTCTTCCCAGCCCTGCCCCTGCCTGCCGTTGTGCCATCTCCTTCCTCTGCCTGGACCATGCTGCACCAGACATCTGCAAGGAGCAGGCCCCATTTCATTCCAGGCTCCAACTATATTCCCATCGATGACATCTTAAAAGTGTTGGTTTGTGTTTAGTCCTCTACGTCTCTTCCTAGCATTTCCCACCTGAAGGTTTTTATTTATCTCTTTTTAATTGCTCTTCGTCACTCCCATCAGAATGTAAGTGCCAGGTCCAGCTCTTTACCAGTGCCTGGAACAGTGTTGGCACACAGTAGTTACACACGAAGTGCACAAAGTGAAAAAAAAAATTAACCCAGAAATGCGTGTTAAGGGTAATGGTAAAATCTGAGGATACTCCACTTAATAATTTTGGGGTGGGGGAAGACAGCAGTTAACCCAGGCATGACACGCATTGTTTCCAAATCAGTGGACATGTCCTCTCCATCCTCCTGGAATCTGCTCCACGCAGCTCTTCAATCGTAGCCAGCTGTCAAGCTCCCTTCTGCAACCAACCTGGAGGGACTGCTCAGAACAGGAGGGGAGGGGACTCAAACACCTACTCTAGGGCCTAAGCAGAACCCACTCTGGTCAAAATGCCCACAAATAAACTGGGGACACAGTGTTCCAGTTTGCACCAAGTCTCACTGGCACAGCACCTGTGCTGGGCTGTGTCCAGGAGTCTGGTATCTCCTATGGCTACACCAGCCCCAAATTCTATGCTTCCCTCCCAGGCAGTGTTGACTGGCACAGAACTTCTCTGGGTGGTGGAGCTCTGACCTGACAAATGAGGAATAGTTTCTCAACCCCAGGTTCCAGAGCTGCCCCCTCTGGGGCCACAGTCTGAGTAGCCCATAGTAATCACCTGGCCCACCTCTTTCCTGGCTCTGCCTTCCCAGCCTCCAGCCCCACTAAAGGCTCCTCCTTTTGCTCTCCTTACACTGCCCCATCTCCTTTCTACTTGCCTCTTTGGTTTCCTTTCTGGTGCTGGAGAAAGTTCCAGGGCCTAAGCTTCAGGTCCTGCTGTGACCCTGCTCAACTTGGTGACCCTGAGCCCTTCAGCACGTACATGTAGAGTGGAAAAGTTTTCCTCCCAGGGGAGCTTGTGGATGCTTCAATGCTTCAAGGTTCTCCACCCACTGAACCCCCTCTGTGGGTACCCCTTGCTGCTTAGAAGGTCTGATCCTCCCCAGCACAGGTTTACATGTCCCTAAGCATAGGGGACCATGCCTATCCCCGGGCAAACTTTACACAACCCTGGGGCTTCCTTCTTCTCTAGATCCCCAGTGTCTTGGGAATGACACTGTTCTTCAGCAAGGTTTTAGCATATAGATTCAGGTTGCAACAAGAGCCTGACATGATGGACAAATCCCTGTGGACATTCCTTACAAGCTCCTCCTCCCAGCAAGCCAAACAGGCACAGGCCTGAGATGCCTCAGGGTGTTAGGCATCCCAGCTGGGACATGTCTCCCCATTTCTGTCCTGTTCCTCTCAGTGGGTCACTGGCACCCCCACCTTTCCTGCCAGGACCTGGGTCTCCTTTCTGTTTCACCAGTTCTGCCATTCTGCATTGTGGCTCTATGAAGCGGGGTACAGGGAAGGGGCCTGTCCTCAAAAGAACTTCTGTCAACTGGACCATCAGGAGTGGCTTGTGGGATTCTGCTGGTTTTCTGGGCCTCTGTCAATTCTGCACTCTCTACCACGGCCCAAGTAGGGATCCTTCTGCTCTCTTATCTTGTATCACAGCCTCCTGAGAAGTCTGTCTCCAGGCTTGCTCAGACCCAGACTCCAGTCTGAACACACATTTGATCTTGGCTTCCTGGGTCTTCCCACTGCCTACAGGGCCCAGGGCTGGTCCCTGACTAGTGTCAGCCCATTGCAGTAGCCAACTCCTTTGCCAACTTCAATACCTCCACTTATGCCAAATGGCTGGCATTTCCTTGTGGCAGTCACTAGCACAGAGATGACATGGGGCCCAAGGGAGCCCAATCAGGAACATTATTTGACCTCCTCTCAATAGGAACAAGGAGACAAGTAGCCCCACTTGCTTCTGTATCCAAAGGCATCTGCAAAGAAGAGGGAAATTACAGGCTAGTCCTAGGTTAGCTAAAGTTCAGTTACTTCCCCCAAATAATTAACAGCATCCTTTTGGAACCTGAGCAGAAAGGACAGGCTCAGAACTCAGAGAAGGTGCTGTGCTAATGGATGACAGAGACCTATTCACTACATTTGTTTCCATTTTTCTAGCAATAAGGATGGTCTTCAAGTCAGAAAAGAAAGAAGAATATATAAGAAGGAAATGTAGTCCAAAATCTCTCCAGTTGCTCTTTTTTTGTTCTCGGCTTTGAACTCAGGGCCTAGTGTGCATGCTGAGCGTATGCTCTACCACTGAGCTGCACCCCCAGTCCTCTCTGCCTGCTTTGGTGTATTCCATTCTCTGACCACTGATGGGATGTAAGAGGGACTGGAAGATCAGAGCTGGACAAGGGAGAGAGGCTGAGAACATCAAAGACAAGTTCTAGTTCTTGACCTTAATCCCCAATAAATCCCCAGCCCAGAACAGCCTCTTGAACATATTTGCAACAGTTTGGAAAAAAAAATAATAATAAGAGCAGCAGATTCAATTCTAGGTATTTTGTCTGTGGAGATACTGATTGATAGCTGGCTAGTTATCTATCTATCTATACTGGGGATTGGACCCAGGGGTGCTTTACCACTGAGCTACACCCCCAGTCCTTTTTATTTTTTGTTTTGAGACAGGGTCTCACTAAATTGCTGAGGTTCTTGCTAAGTTGCTGAGCTGGACTTGAACTTGGCATCCTCCTGCCTCAGCCTCCCAAGTTGATGGGATTACAGGTGTGCATCATGGCACCCATCTTATGTGAGACTCTATATCTATTAACTCTTTCAAGCCTCCTCCCAAATCCTGTAGCATGGGGACTATTATCAACCCCACTTCACAGAAGAGTAAGAAAAGGCCTAGAGGGGCTGAAATAATAGCAATACATCAGAAGCCCACATGGGCCCAGGGCAGAGTCGTCACTTTATGTACTTTTTCATGGCTCTCCTTCAGTGCTATACACTTTCAGGGTCCTCCCCTGCTCCTCCAATCTTTGGAGGAGCAAAGCTTTCAACAAATTTTACTGTCTTCTCTTTTCTGCTGAGTCCTAAGTCAATAAATAAGGGGAATATCACAAACCAACCCAATACACATATTACATTATTAACTGAAGCCCATACTTTTTTCAGACTTTCTTAGCTTTTACCCAATGTCCTCTTCATGTTCCAGGATCCCATCCAGGACACCACTTTATGTTTAGTCTCCATGACTCCTTAGATTCTACTTGGCTGTGACAGTTTCTCAGATCCCCCCTGTCCTCAATGACCTTGACCATTTTGAGGAGGACCTATCAAGTATTTGGTAGAATACCCCTCAGCTGGTTTGTGTCTGATATTTTTTCATGACTACACTGGGGATATGGGTTTGGAGAGGGAGACCACAGAGGTAAAATGTCATTCTTATTACATCATATCAAGGGCACATACTATCTACATGACATATCACTGCTGATGTTGACCTTGATCACATTCTGATCAAGGTTTCTGTTCATCTGGTTTTTTCACTGTGAAGCTGCTCTTTCCCCCTCTTTCCAAACTGCATTCTTTAGAAGAAAGTCACTGTACATCTCATACTTAAAGCTGTAGAGAGCTTCACTTCGACTCCTCGATGGGGGATTAGCTACATAAATTATCTGGATTTCTTCTATATGGGGAATGAATACTGTTATGTATTCATTCATTTAATTATGCATCTATCCAATCATGTATGGTCTCATAGGCATTTATTTCATACTCTGAAACCTAGTATGTTTTAGTTTTTGCAAAGCATTTGATCCTGGTATCCTTGGTATTCTGGGGGTAGCTGGTAAAGTGCAGAAAATGAAGCCCATATCTAATGAGTGATAACTACCCACTCTGGAGCACCCAACAACATTGGGAAATCAATATTGCTACTTGATTTTTTTAACAGATCAAACACAAACTGTCAGAGTACACAGCATTTTGAAGGTGCTCTGCTCATGGGGAACGATGCTCTGAAGGATAGTGCATCTGTAAATTTGGTGTGTAGAGAACAGGGAAGCAAAATGCAGTTCCAGACGGTCTCAGTCTATGAGTAAAACTGTCCCTACAGGAGCCTCAGGCCCTGTCCGTGGTCCTGCCCTGTGTTCTTAATCAGTCTTGAGGATTCCCACACAAAAGAGCACCAGCTTCTCCAGCTGCAGGCAGTACCTGAGAGTGACAGAGGCTGGATCTTAAGTCTCTCTCAATAATACAACAGGATGAAATAAACAAGATGAAATTTAATAGGAATAAGGATCAAGTAACAAGCTTAGATTCAATAAATTAATGACACAAACAGGCCTGATCTCTTCAACAAGTTAGAGTTATGGAGCGGGGAGGCACAGGGGTACAACCAGATGCACTGCACAGTCCTGGAAAGAAAAATGGTTTTAAACAAATCAGCCAAAAAGTGGAAATTTTCAGATCAAATAAGGAATTCTGGAAAAAGTATCTGTACTAAATGTGATGAGAATTTATTGAAGCAGAAAGGTGATAATCATTTACTGGAAAGAAATTAGGTTACAAAACACTGTGTGGGGTATGATCTCATTGTATGGAAAAAATCTACACATAAGCATAGGAACAGCTCTAAAAGAATGTGACCAAAAGGTCACCCAAGGGCTCCTTGGGGAATGGGAACATAATACTTTTATTTCTGATTGTATTTCCAATTTGTTGTACTACATATAGATCACTTCTATAATAATATACAATTATGTTTAATAAGAAAAAAAATCACTGTCCCTTCCCATGGCAGATGATCCCTGGCAGAAGTTTCTAAAACAGATCCCTGAAGATTTCAGTGGCAAGAGATAGCATGAATGGAGAGTATGGACACCCTGAAAATGCAGGCCCACCCCGAGCTGCTGTGCATGTGGTGATGTGGTAGGGACTCCTGGTCCAGGCTCTTCATGTTATTGCTAGAAAAAGTCACATGATTAGTCAATGGCAACTCCAGGGTCAGAAGCCAGAGGTTTTGGCCCTTTCTGAGCTGTAAAGAAAACAACTTGGGACTTCAGGTCAGGGGATATTTGGCATAAAGCAGGTAAGATGGGAGTGAGTGTGTGGGGGAGGAGCAAAGGGGCAGGAGTGCTGTATTAAAATATTTAAGAGGCTGTCACATAGAAGAGAAACCCACATGGGCCCCTGTGCACAACCAGATGACTAAGTGGCAAGCAGGTTTGTATCTAGAGTATAGAAGAAGGTTCTAATGATAGGAGCTGTCCAGCTTAGAGGGTAAGATGGTGAGGCTTGGGGCATGTGGCTGAGGTTGGTGGCCTCCTGCCAGAGGTTTCTGGGAGACTATTCCAGGACTGAAACTCTATGGTTCTGGAATCACCTGTTTCAGTCAAAGCAGAGTGACTTCTCTTACCTACAGCCAGTGTCCTGAGAGGGAGAAGCTCAGCTCTCCTAGTTTTAGGGAGCTGCTCAACCGGCCTCAGATGGGAGCCACTAGTGAAAGGGAGGTTTTGCTGGCCTTTGGGGGAAGAAGAAGGATCTAGGTGGTGGTAGGTCCCTGAGCAAAGCCAGAAAAGGGGGAGGACAGGCTCCAAAGGCAGCAGTGAGTTTTCTGGAATAAACTGGAGTCCTCAGACCTGACACCTACCTCACTCTCTTCCACCTGCTACTCTCAGGGATGTCCAGGTACCCAGGAAGGGAAGACCATCACCTCCCACTTGTCAGGTAACAGGGAGGCATGCGCCCACTCGTCATCATCCAGGCCTGATCTGTCCTGGGAACAGAATTCCAGCCAGTGCCCACTGGAGACCCATGGAACCAGGCTTCCTATGCAGGACCTGAGGTCTCAGGTGGCCTTGGAAACCCACTGCTCAGGCCTTTTGTCCCCATGAGAAAATTGTGACTATTGTAGAGTAGGAAGGAGCTTGAGGATGAGGGATACTTTCCAGTCAAGTGAGTGGCTAGTACTCCCCTCAAAAACACAGTCCCTGTGCTAATGGTGGTGAGAGGATACTAGCCTCTGGCATTTACTGATATTACTCTGTCCACCCACCGGCAGCACCAAAACTGAGATTCCAGCCTTGCTAACAATCCACACAACTCCTGCTTTCCACCATGAATGTGGCCACACTACGGGAAAACACGCTGCTCAGATAACACTTCCCAGGCTTGGCTCTGCTGGCCTGTCGCAGCCAACACAGTCAGCTGCCAGCCAGGCCTGCATGGGAGGTCACCAGGCACTGGGCGAGAATCCAGGATGGCCCCAAGCTGACCCCTCCTTCCGTGTTCGTGGCAGGGGCTGCAGTCAAGGCAAAGTGCCCCTGCTTGTCCCTTGGGTAAGGCCCAGCAGGGTGCACAAGGACCCCTGCAACTCGGTCTTCGGAGGATGGGGGTTCCAAGGCCACATTTTGACAGCGCCTATCCCCAAGAATCCACTGGGTTCGCAGATCGTTCAGAGAAACCCGCACTGAGCGTGACGTGTATGCCAGCAGCCTGGGGCTGAGGGTGGAAAGCAAGGGTCTGACTGGGCAGGGGCTACCCCGGGTCCGCGATGCCCGGTCCTAGCGGAGGGAATGGGGTTGGCACAGGTAGAAATTCTCACGCGAAGCAAGTCACTGCCTTGGGTTTGTGGAGCGCGGAGGCTGGTCCCAGGCGTGGGTGACACGCCGGGGAAGCTGGGGGAGGGGCGACGCGGAGGGCACCGAGGCCCGGCTCGCGAGGGCAGCGGGTTCAGGGACAGTAGCGCCGGGGGCTGGCCCGGCGCGGCCGCCTTACCTCCTCGCCCTGGCCGAAGCGCAGTCCGAGTGCGGCGACGCGCTCCACACGCAGGAAGCCGTCGGGGTCGCGGCCGCACACCTCGAACACCTCGCGCAGGCGGCGCACGGAGCGCAGCAGAGCCGCGGGGGCGCCCGCCCAGCCCGCGCCGCCTGCCATCCGGGCGGGCCCCGCAGCTAGCCCGAGCCCCGCGCCGCGCGCTGCGCCCGCCGCAGCCCGCCCTGCGCCGCCATCGCCGCGCGCCCTGGGCCGCCGCCCGGCCGCCCGCCTAGGTCTGCGACGCGCAGCCTCCGCCCGGCGGCGGCCGCTCGAGTCAGCTGCGGCGCCGCAGCCCCGCCGCTCGGGGTGGGGGGAGGGGAGGGGGCAGGAGAGGGGCGGGGGCCGCGCGCGAGCCCGAGGCAGGCGGCGGCGGCGGGGACGCGGCAGACAAAAGGAGCCGCGCACGGCCTCGGGAGTGGGGCAGCACTCGCCAGCAGGTAGCGGAGCGCGCAACGGGCCGCTGCCTTCTCCTCGGACTCAGTTTCCCTCGGCGTAGTGGCCTCTTTCCCTGGAAACCCCGGAGAGTGGCCTGTCACGCCGCCACTGTGCGCAGCGAGTGTTCTGAAATTCAGAGTTGTCCCCAGGCCCCGCCCATCCTGAAAGAAATCATGGTTATGAGGCCTGAGCCTCCGGACCACCCGTGCCGGGTCCAGCAACCCCTCATCCATCAGCCCTAAGTTCCTGGTCCCTCTACACTGTGGCCAATCCCTGCTTACTGTATGTGCCTTCTGTTAGCACCTGCCATTTACAGAGAGCTCAGTATGTTCCAGGTGCGGTTGATTCGATTCTGAGGAAGCTGAGATTCAGAGAGGATGGACTATTTAACTTCAGGTCCATAGCTTGTGAGAGGTAGGACAGGATTCATACCCAGATCTGGATGCATCTGGACTATTCCCTTGATCTGTGCTGCCCCAGAAAGAACAATCTCCAGGCAGCCCTCTGTGATCTGAGGCCCACAAAGTCTTCTCCCACAGCACTTGTGGAGCCTGCTCAGGGTGAGGGGGAAGAGCGTAAAAGGAGGAGCAGGGAACAGGCTCAGTTTGGAAGAGGGAGCTTGGGATGGGGTGGGAGGGGTAGAGAGGACCAGGGGCAGGCAGGAGGAAGAAAATATGAGGCCCTTCCATTAGGCTTCCTTACTGCAGGGCCCAGGGATACCTGAAGCTTTGGGGACGTTGTGTCCTCCCTCCCCAACCCCCGTTTCTCCCACTCTCACACCTCCCTGGCCGCCCTATCCACCCCAAGCTCAGAACCCAGGACGAATCTGCAGCCTGAGTACACTTCTGCCTCAGCTCCTCATTCTGACTCATACGCCAGTTTCCCCACACTGCAGGACCAGGCCTGATCTTCTTTCCTGGCTCCACTTCCTTGCTCAGCACAAGAGGCCCTTGTGGTAATGGTTGCCCTCAACCCAAGTACAGGCTTTGACTGAACTCAGTCCCACTTAAGATTCCTAGTTTAGCAGACAGGGTTCCTCCTGCAGGAAGCTTTCCCTCGCACCCCATCTTGCCTCCTAGTCTGCATTCTAGGCTCTTCTTCCAGGTGTCCACTTTTGTAATTTCCTGCTGTCCATCTTCCCCAATATGCTGGGAAGCCCTTCAGGGTAAAATTTGTCTTAATGATCTCATGTCTCTCATCTCCAACCAAGAGTGGACCCAGAGGAAGGCCCTGCTCAGAGAAGATGGGTCGGCCCTGTCTACTGCAGGAGTTGAGAGAATGTAGTAACCCAGATAGGAATTGCAGAAGGGGCTATGTGGCCTCCCCTTTCTGAACCTTGCAGGAGATCCAGCCAGGCCCTTGGCAGAAAGGTGGAATGGGAACTGGGGCCACCACCTGCCCTGGGGACCCTGATAATCATTCATCCAAGGTCAGCTCTTGCTCATTTTCTTAACCCAAGGTGCTCAGCACAGAAAGGAAATGGGCAGAAGCTGGGGCTCCCCCTGGTGGGAGCTTCAGAAATTACTCTCAGAGCTCTGGGAACAAATCCCAGGGAGGGCAGCACATCACAGGCATGTTCTCTGGGTTTGCCACATTCCTTTTATTGAGTACCCATGTTGTACTGGGTGTGCTGGGGAACAGAAAAACAGAAGTTACAGCCCCTGTCCTCGCCAAACTTAATACTGGGCAGTAATGACACAGTGTGGTCTACAGTGAGGTCCAGGCTCTGGAATCCCAGAAAAGCCTGCTGAGTGCCGACCCAAAAGACACTCCAAGATGGTTCCATTTCCAAGGTTCTTGGTTCTTAGAGGTGGATCTGGGACCAGGACCCCAGGGCTTCCAATATCTTGATCCAAGAACTCAAAATGCAGCTCCATGTTGGGGCCTCACTGCAGACTGGGAACCTGGAATGGAACGGTTGCACCAGGGAAGAAAGAGGTCCCTTGACAGAGGGATAAGCAAGAAGGCTGAGCACCTTCCTTCTGTCCTCCTTGTCCTCCAGGTAATCCCTGATTCTCCAGGTGATTTCCAAAGCTGCAGACTGGGACTATGCTGGGGAATACACATGGACCGGGCAACTGGGATACAGACTCACTGTCTAGGAAGGAATAGGTTTGGTCAAGTCCCTACCCTACTGACAACACCTCAGGGTAGGGCTGTGGTGAGAATAGATGAATTGATATATGTAATCAGAACAGTGCCAGCACCACCTCTATCCCTTATCACAAGTGCCTCTGGGAAGAGTTTACATGAGTGACATGAGGTCCCTGAGAATAAAGACTGTCCATTTCTCTTTTGCTCTCTCTAGTTCTCACAGTGTCTGCTACACACACATACACACACACACACACACACACACACACACAAGTCTGAGAAGGAATCAATTAAAATATCAACATCACACTCCTAACGATACCCATGTCTTAATCACGAGGATCTGTAAATGTCACCCTATTAAGAAAAGGGTCTTTGGAGATCTGATTAAGGATCTAGAGATGGGAGATTATCCTGGGTTGTCGAGGGAGGGACAATAAATGCAATCACATGTATCCTTAGAAAAGAAAGATCAGACAGACTTAACACAAAAAGAGGGTAATATGAGGGGCCAGGGCAGAGATTGAAGTCTGGCAGCCACCAGAAGCTGAAGGAGCCAGGAAAAGAATCTCCTAAGAGCCTCTGCAAGGAGCACAGTCCTGCCAACACCTGCATTTCAGCCTTCTAGCCCCAGAACTGTGAAAGAATAAATTTCTTTTGTTTAAACCACCAAGTTTCAAGTAGCTTAGGGCAGCACAACAGTCATAGTAAATGAATATATACAGTTTAAATATCATGTGCAAGTTTAATTAAGGGTTATGGGTCTTAGAATCCAGAACAGCTGAGTTATGCACCAAAATCTGCTACTCTTTAAGCCTGGCAATTCTGGACAAGTTAGTTTCTCTGAACCTGTTTCCTTGTCTATAAAGGAGGGATTGTAGTTCTTACTTTGCAGAGGTCCTGCAGGTATTTAATAAGAAAATGTTAGTGCCAGTGCCTCATGTCACTCGCCTTGTGGTGGTTATTCTTGTGTCAGTATGGAGCAACGTTGGACTAGTGTAGAAGAGGGTGTCTTTCTGTATTTCATCCCATGGGCCTTGACTTCAGCATCTATCTTGTCAGGAAATGGGGCAGGACTCACAGTTCTTCCTGCTCACAACCCTCTGAGTTTTGTTATTTTTCTAACCATGAATAATTATCGCTTTGGAGGGGAAGAAGGTGGTGTGAATTTCTTTTCCTTCTTCACCTGTCTCAAAATAAGCCTCAGTTCGCAGAGAGTGGCCACGTGCTCAGAGACACAGCCAGCACTGCTTGTGAGTGCCAGGGACCCTGGCTGGACTGGGGTCACCAGGGTGCATACAGCAGGACATCTTGGAGCCTCATCTTTCTTTGCCATAGGAACTCATGTCAGGAAGGGGGCCCACCCAGAACCTTCTCCAACCCTCAGAGGCAGGACTAGCTGCTTGCTAAATGTCCTTCCAGAATTCTTAGAAGAAACGGTGAAAACCTTACTAATTACCCAAACTGGGCTGCAGTTCCTGTATCATCGGCTGCAGAAATGGCCTGTGAGAATGGCTTTCTGGCAGGGCACTAGCATTTGCCTGTGGGTTCCTCAAAGTTTAGGAAGCAACCTCCTGCCTGGGTCTCACCTCCTACCCTCATAAGCTCCTGCTTCTGGCCTTCTCTGCTGCCCCCTTGTGCCTAAAAGAAAAACTCCTAAGTCCAAGTTTGGGTTGGAAGCAGGGGAGGCCCTTTGCAGTTCTAATGCCCTCTTTCTGAAACACCATCGACCACACTCAGGTACCCACTTATTATTATCCCAAGCATTATGCAGCAGACTTCAGTCTCAACATGGAGTTGATCAATGGAATGCCTGCTTGCCTTGTACAGGCTCTTCCTCTCCCTGGAGTGTCCTCCCTTTCTACCACTAGTCATCTTCAGTTGCCATCTCCTCCAAGAAGCCTTCTCTGAGCCAGTTGCCCTCACTGCTCTCCTCCTGCAGAACTTCATGCAGCCCCTTCTACAGTGTTTTCATGATATATGGTGGTGCCCTGCCCCTCCACTGCCCCTGACCTGGTCAGGACACCAGGCACACTTCTTAAAGCTGAAGAAATCATTCCAAGATCAGAAAAAGGGTTGCAGGGTAAAGAGTCAAGGGTGAAGGCAGTGCTGTCAGAGAAGCAGGAGGAGAAGGGGGATCGGGAGCAGATGGCTGGAGCTGAAGAATTGAGGACGGGGAGTCACAACTTGCACACCTTCACTATGCATCGACACAACTGCGTGCTTTATGTTCTCGAAGGCAAGGACCCTCCCTACCAACCCAGAGACACTGTCAGCTGGGACCAGAAATACTAAAGTGACAGTGAAGGGTCTCTGGTGACCAGTGCTCTCTCTGGGTGAGGGAGCTGCCTGAACCTCTCTAAAGCAGTAATGCAAATAATCCCCTAAGGATGGAAAAACAAACCCAGCTCCCTGGAATCTAAATTGGGCAAAAAGCCTCCTTTTGACAAAAGGAAACCGATAAATATGTCCAGAAGATGATAGTTTCTATGACCAATAAAAGGCCATTTGTTAGCTTTTTAATTTTGTGTGTGATATTTTTGGACATGGGACATTTTAAAACCTGGTAAGGCAGTCAAAGCATGATCTTTAGGATTTCTTCCACTGCTTTTATGTTCAGACTCCTTCTCTATGGTGAAAGTCACTAATATTTTTGCCAACATTTCCAGCTCACCTCCTTTTAGACAGAGTAGTCTTTTTTTTTTTTTGAACCCTATGACTTGGTGAAGCTGTGAGACAAGTTCTGGCAGTGACTATGTGAGGAAGTGATGGCATATCTGGCCTGAGCCTTTGCTTGCCGATGGTGCTCTGTCCAATCTGGCAGCCACTAGCCACATGTAATTATTCATACTTAATTAAAATTAAAATTAGAAATATGAACTTTAATTCTCACTAGCCACATCTCAAGGGTTCAACAGCCATATGTGACTGGTGGTCATTCTATCAGACAGGGCAGCCTGGCTTCTCTTCCTGGCACCATGTGGTAGCTGATCAGTCACTCTGGGGCCTTGGGAAACTGGGCTGAGCAGTTCCACTGACCAGTGATGGATATGTAGCAGAGCAGAAAATATACTTTTGTGGCTTTGAAGAAAAAGAAATTTTGGGGTTACTTGTGCTTTCTTTTTTTAACTATATAGGATAAAATGGACCTGCTAGCCTGTTCCATTCTATTTATCAAATCAAATCACCATTAACCACAGACTTCTTTTCTTTTTTCATGTTTTTGGCAGTATTGGGGATGGAATTCAGGACTTTGCACATTCGAGGCAAGTGTTATTCCAGTTAGACCCTCAACCCCTATGACAGTTTTAAATATTAAAAAATTCTCTTTTATTAGTAGGGAAAGTTTCCAATTACCCTCTTAATTTTGGTTTCTTGGCTATGCTTTCTTGTTTATTCTCCAAGGTGATCATTCTGTCTAGATACATTCTTCTTGCTGGGATGGTGCCTGGAATTGTTTGACCAGGACATGTGTGTGGGAAGAACTGTACTCTACGAGCCACTTTCCCCATCCAGAACCATGGTGGACTTCTCCATTTACTGGGTGCCCATTCAGCTGAGACCCTCACATGCCTGTCTGCTCAGCAGCATGGTGCTGAGTCAAAAGCAATGGGAGAAAAATAAGGACAACATTGTGCCTTATAAAGCAAAAGCAAGTCTTTTTAAAGAGCCACACTTTCCATTCCTTCCTCTCTGCTCTTTTGGGGGTTGAAAGGGCCTCTTTTCTTTTGTAATAAATTCCCCTTTGCCCAAAAAAACCAAATCACTCTTAGATTGTGTGTGTGGTTGTTGCTTATTTCTAAATATACAAGTTGACAAAATGTATTTTGGAAAACTTACTGACCTGTGAAATCTCAAAATCTGGATTTTTTTTTTTTTTTATCGTGCAGGGGGTTGAACTGAGGACCACACACATGCTAGGCAGGGGCTCTACCACAGAGCTGTTCTCCAGGATTAGAGTTTTCGATAGGTCTGTCTGGATTACCCAGACTATCTCATTTGAGATTTGCATTGGGGGGTGCTACAACGAATGGGGTCTGTCAAGGAAGCAAGAATAGTGCTCTCAACATAGCTTGGGTCAATTTAGGAAAGTAAGGTGTAAAGAAAGTTTACTGAATGACTGCCACAAACTCAAAAAGACTAGGTATTTTAGTAATGATATATATTTTTTTCATCTTGTAGAATTCTAGATGTGAGTATGGGCAGTAGTGGTGGAGCTTTTTAATTTTATTTTAAAAATTAATTTATTTTTAATATACATATGTTTTAGTTGGCTATGGACCCTTATTTTATTTATTTATTTGTATGTGGTGCTGAGAATCAAACCCAGAGCTTTGCATGTGCTTGGCAAGTGCTCCACCACTGAGTCACAGCACCAGCCCCTGGTGGAGTTTTTGATGGAGATATAGATTACCTAATTCCATTCTGTTTTCCACCCATAAATGACCAAGTTGGGAAGGGAGCATCCTGTCCATTGATTTTTCATTTTACTTTGACCCAGATCCAAAATATTTAGAATTGTTGCAATAGAAAGCAGGCCCTTATTTTTGTGGTCTGGGGTTAAGGTATGCCTCCTTTCACGTTTTACATATAGGATATTAGGCAGCATGCCCATGTGAGAAAAAAGAATGGAGGATAGGAAGAATGTAAGCCAATTTCTTTGTGGTGTACTGCTTTCCACTTGCATGCTTCTCTACTTGGCCTCCTGGGGAGAGTTTCTCCATAGTTTGTTTACCTCCTATATGTTATAGATTCCAAAATCCTACTTGCAACTGCTTGCTGGACATATCTCCACCTGGACATTTTCAAGATCTATCCTCAGTTGCTAATTCTGTTGGATCCCCTTCAGGAACACTGTCCATATCTCAGGGCACCGTGATCATCATTTATGTGGCCATTTTCACAACTAAATCTTAAGATCATAGAAGGTAGAGGCCAAGGTCTCTTCTTCTTTTGTATCTGCAATTCTCAGCACAGGGCTGGGTACAATTATAGCCAATCAAAAAGTTTCTTTGAACAAAGGAATACAGTCAGCAGAGGGTACTGGGAATGATTACATCTGCTGACGTTTTCTTGGCAATTTTGTTTTTTCAGTACTAGGGATTGAACCCAGGGTTACTCTATTACTGAGCTACATTCCCAGTTCTTTTTACTTTTTGAAACAGAGTGTCACTCAATTGCTGAGGTTGGCCCTGGAACTTATGATCCTCCTGCCTCAAGCTCCTCTAAGTCTCTGGAATTATAGGTGTGTGCCACTGTCCCCCCCCCCCCCAACACACACACCAGTTCTCACTAAGTTGCCCAGGCGGGCCTCGAATTTGCAATCCTCCTGCCTCAGCCTCCCAAGTCACTGAGATAATAAATAAATGCTACCGCACTTGGCTTTGACAATGCTTTCTTTAACTTCTGAGCAGGAAAGGGCCCTGTTCAGATTTCAGTGTGACTTCTGTTTCACATAGAGGAAGTGGCCCCTTTGCTGGGGATGTTCTCAGTGAACCATGTAACCCAGAGGCTTGATCCTCTTTATTGTGACCTACTTGGTTCCCAGCATGAATATGTGGTAGAAAACCTACAGAAATTTCACAGTATGATCTTTTGGATATAATTCAGAAAGATAAAAGGTAATTTGACTCTATTTAGGAAAAAAGTATGAAGTCACTTTGGGAACTTTTTAAATATGCACACATATTCATATTTAATATGTATACATACATGGACATTTACAGTATAAAAACTTTTAGAAGGTACTTTAAAAAATAGAAACCAAATATACTCATTACAATTAGTTTCACATGACATTATTCAGTTTTCACGTACGGATTTGCCAGCACTTCTAAAAGAACAAAATGTGAGAGATTTAAACCAATAGTGACTCACATTGCTATAGTGTGGTCCTAATAGTTACAGAAATTCAGTCAACATTGCAAAAGGACTTTTTTTGGGGGGCACTGGGGACTGAGCCCAGGTGTGCTTAACCACTGAGCCACATCCCCAGCCTCTTTCTATATATTTTATTTTGAGACAGGGTCTCACTAAGTTGTTAAAGCTGGCTTCAAACTCACAATGCTGTCTCAGCCTCATGAGCTGCTGGACCTTGCCTGAGAAGCTTCAGACACTTTCTTGCACATATTCTCACTTTCTCTCAGGACCAGCAACAGCAGGGGGCAGGGGAGTTTGGGATGAACCAGAACACTCACAGGTTCTCCAGGAGAAGTCTCCTCTCTTCCCAGCCTTCCCGCAGAAGACCAGCCCTGGCCTCTGATTTACAGGTACAGTTCACATCTTTTTCAATCCTTTGTTTGATGAGACACCCATCTGAGGACAGCTCTGACCTGCTCACAGGGTTTAGGGTGGATTCTTTCTCCCTTAGGAGAGGGGAGGTGGCCCACATAATGGGGTTAATGGAATAGTAAAACTCATGAATGGTGGTTTATACTGTTTACACGTGTAGTGTCTGTGGAAAAGAGTTGAGATGTCCGAGAGAATTGTGGGAACCTAACACATGACTTCTGATTGGTCAGAGGGTCCTGGCATTTTTGGCTGATGGCTCATTTTAAGATAAGTCAGCCTACTTCAGAGATTTGAGTCATCCCTGAGTCTGGCAGGCCCTAAAAAAGCATTTCACCAAAGTTATTTTACTTTAACTTTTGAGAGGTTCTGGAAATAAAAACATCTTTCCCATACAGATGAGGAGAAGAGGAGACCCAAAAACACCCTTAAAAGAAAGGAAGAGGTTTAATATTTCAAAAGATCTGGGAGAAATGGAAGTGAGAAAACAAAGCTTGATGCATGTGAAGAAATTAAATAACTCCTCACATCTTAGAGCAGATTGAATTTACATTTTACTTAAAAAAAGGGGGGCGAGTACATACACAAGGAGGAAAAAGGGATGGGGAACAACAATGATCTGAATCAGATTCCTACGAGTTTCCCCTACAGTGATTGATTTTGTCTGTTGGGCAGTATTTCTCCTGCTGGCGTACAACTGCTTACAATATTAACAAGGGTACACACAAGGGAACTGCCAAGGTTTAGGCCCAATAGAAAGGAGACTAAGTTATCATATACAATGTAAGTTTACAACACACAGCATTTTCTTTAAATGATGTAACGCAGTCGCAGGAAGAAGTTAACAATACTAACACGAGAATAATCAAATTTTTGTTTGTTATCCATGTACAGCAACTAACTGCTTTACAAAAAAGCAAAATAATACAATATATCATCACATGTATTTACAGGGTAGTAAATATACTTTTCTGTCAAATTTTACACAAACTATTTACAGGTGAATATACTGTATTAAAAAAAATTGTGTGGCTGACACTAAGTGAATTTTTGTATAAGTTCAATGCATAACATTGAATAAGACATGCATTTTTATGCCTGGGGGGGTGGGAAATGTAGAAACAAAAAACAGAAAACAAAACAAAATACTCCAAAACCCCAAAAGGAAATTGAAAACCCTTAAAAATCTACAAACCCAGAAAGATTGGCTCACACTCTGTCCCCACCATTGGGACATTTCGCCTGCCCACTGTGGTGTCCTGGTGTCAGTGAGGAACAGGTGTGAATAACTGGAGCACAGAGCTTTGTATCTCCATGTTAGCAAACGAGGGTAGCTCCTGGAATAGGAGCACTGGCATAACAGCAGGTTATGCACAATGAAACATGACTGAGTTCATGCTTTTGTTTTTAAAAAGTCAGGGGAAACATTCACAAACTCAAAATAAATTCCAGAATTTATAACAAATTATGCAAAATGGGCTACTTGCTCTAAGTTTCAGAATTTCTTTTGCAAATTAGAAGTATGAGGACTAAAAGGTATTTCTTTTCTCAAGGGGAAGCATATTGGTGAGAGATTTATCTCATGTTCATTTTACCTGGAAAAGTAGATTTCCCATAAATGTCAGAAGTTCTTAAAACAAGTTAAGCTTTAAACCTTAGGAGGTTTTCAAATTCCCAGATGTACTGTTTGAAAGTATTTTTGTAGTTCAAAGAAGGTTCAATTTTGATTTGTGCAACGCTGATCATTTCATGAGGTACTTCAAATGGATTTATTCCATTCATTACATTAGAGGGAAATAATAAATTTAAGGAATACCATACTTTCATAAACTTGTTTATGGAAATATTGATATTTTTAATAGTAATATTTTGGAAGTTTCTCTAATTTGATGGGAGAAGCAAAATAAGGTAATACACACTGTCTTATGCACCAAATCAAGGAAGGAAAAATACTGAACCAAAATTATCAAAGGCTCACATTGCCTGCTGTTCTAACAGCCAAGAATCTGTGATACCATATCCCAGAAGCAATGGGGTCGTGGGAGAACCAAGACCATCGTGGCAGCTTGGCCTCCTTGGCACTGGGTCACTGGTCTAATTCTAAACTCAGTTAAATCTTGGCTTGTTTACAGTCTTGGTTGGTCTGTTATTATAAACATTTTATCCTAATGCAGTCTCTACAATAGTTAAAAACAAAAACTTAATTACACCTGTCTTCGATTTCCAACAATTCTGTTAAAATTACTATTAATACTAAGGTTTTTTCCTTTTATTTTGGCGAATGGTTCTTACTTTTCCCAGGACTGTAAACAAAATAAAAAAATTAAATTCTTGTTATTTCTGAATATCAAAAGCAATTTTATTTACATTAACATATTACATTGTTACTGTGTAAATAGTGTGAAATGTGTTATATTATTAAAATCAGAATAGTTAAATGTACCATTATTTAATGAATTAGCTGTGGAATTTAATTTACTGAAATCCACTAAGGAACTAGCACTGTAGGAAACAGCCCTCTCCCCTAGGTTTCTCTGCCCCTCCCACCAAGCCATTATGTTTTAACACATGAAGGGAACCTGGGAGTAGGGGGGATAATATCTTTTTTGTAATAAATATAGTTTAGTCCTAAATTAGAATATCAGATATTAATATGACCACTGAAGTCAAATTACTTTTCACACTGCAGGTACCAAAAGAAACTGAATCTGCAGTACTATGGAAATTCCTATGCCATGATAATCCATACCATTCAGTATAGCAGCAACTCTAATGGTCCCCCATTCTCACACTAATGCAGGCTGACCAGACTTTTCACAGTGATTAGATACAATTCTATCATACAGAACCCAAATGTTTTGCTAAAAAGATTCCTGAAATTTTGGACCAGTAGGGGAAGATGAAAAGACTTTTAAAATACATCTTATCAAAGAAATTAATGTACTATATACAGCAAACTCTGTTTCTTGGAAAGTTATTTAACAAAATAAAAGCATCAGCTACTCTAAAAGTCACGTACCATTCCATTCTGCTATAGAGCTAAAGCAAACATCTATAAAAGTTACTTTCTGGGAACAATTTTCAACACTTTGTTCACTGATTACCCTGCTCAGAATTATTTAGGAAAGAGGAGGAGGAGGCAAAAAAATGCATAATTACTATACTTAGTATAGTGTTGGCTTACAAAAATTAAAAATAAAACAACAATAGCTTTAGCATATTTAAAGATCAAAAGATAATCAATTGGACAAGAAAAAAAATAAGATAGTTTTGATGACTGAGTTTGGATAAGGCCTCAGAACCCATAGCTTTAATTCGGTAATGTTAAGATATACATGGTCACACTTATTTTCCTGTAATTATTGCTAATATTCAGTGTTAGTATTTCTTAAGAATTCACTACAAAATACTAAGTTCCCCCGACCCCCCTAAGTACCTTGCCTGCGGCTTCAATAGTATAAAGTCACTGAGGCTTGACCTCTATGGTTCCTTCAGTTTCATAAGGTAAAAAAAAGTCCACAGCTAAAAGTCAGATTAAACATACATGGGTTATAATATCATTCCTCTCTTACACTTCTATCTCAAAAAGTGTGTAAATAAGACTAACACTTCATTTTGTATGATGAAGGGGAAAACAAAGAAGGCAGAGCTCTGTGCAAATGGCTTTCATAGCTGGCCAGTAGTAGCAGTATTCAAGAATTCGTCCTCTCTCACAACTGGGATGTGCTCAGTTCAAGTTTTCTGACTTCCCATTTTCTAATAGTTGTTCTGAACACTTGCTAACACCAGATATATTCCAAAAGTAGAAGAAAAAAAAGTTAAAGAAAAAGCAGCATTAAATTTAGGCAATGCTTTCAAAAGTTGATCATCTGGCAACGCGGCAGACTGGATGGGTTTGTTATAAAACATGAAGTGCAGCATCGCAACATTTGGGGATAGGGCCAGGTTAGGAAAGGGTTCACTAGTGAAGAGCCCATGTTAAGTTGGTTTGAAAAAAGAAAGAAAGAAAGCTTCACACGATCTTCTTAATGCTATTACGTTTGAAACTGCCAGCGCTTCTTTGCTTCTGCACTTGGCTTGCGGATCCATGGCGAGTTCGTCCACTGTTACAGTGGCCAGTGGTGGGGGAGAGTTCAACGTTCTCTTTGTCGATTCCTGGAGAGAAACACAGCAGTCAATTATTTCCTCTCTTCTGGTATTAAGCTCCAGGTCTGGATCTCATTGTGTGAGATTCAACCTGGTGAATTGTTTTTGTGTATTTCATTTTAACAGTCAATTACTAGAATGTTTATAAAGGTCTTATCACACAGAAAAATCTCACATTTTGCTAAGCCAAATTTGCTATCATTGCAGAAAAACAGCACAGGGAAAAAGAAAAGTTGCAAGGAAAAGCTAGAGGCAGGCAGGCTTGAAGAGACTGAAAGGCTGATGGGCGCCAGGGAAAACTGGAGAGCTGTTTTCTCCAAATCATACCAGCAGCATCCAGTAGAGGTCAGCTTCTAGCCACATATCTTTACTCCTGTTCCTAAAAGAGAACATACTCTCGGGTCCCAAATGGTACTAATCTTTTTGAAAATTTGTCATTTCAAAGAAAAACACATCGTTTTTATTTTTTTGCCTATCAGTGCCTGTTCCAAAGGAAGCTAAATATTTACTGAGAAAATAATATATCACAAAGGTTATACCCTAGAATCTTTGCTTCTTTTCAACCATGGCAAGTCATTACACATTTCTCAAACAAACGGTTGCCATTTATTTCTCTTATGGAGGTTAAACTTCCAAAGGCAGGGCCCTATAATGAATTTTATAAATTAAGTAGTAACCTTAGAAAAGTAACCAGAAACTCAAAGTATATATATATATATTTTTAAAAAATCAAAATTAGTCAAGATTACAAATTAGGTAGTGGAATAGTGGTTACCCTTAGGAAAGTACTGACTGAAGGAGGCATGAGGGTGGCTTCCCAGGTCCTGGGGATGTTCTGTTTCTTGATCTGGATGTTGCATTTCAAGTGTGTTTATTTCTTAAAAGTGCATGAAGCTGTAAACTTATGATTTAGGTACTTTACCACCTATTTCACTTGAATGAAATTTGCCCCCACATAACTTTATACCCACCAATGACAAACTGCTGGGATGAAATCATTTTGGTAATTTGTATCAAAAAGTAAAACTGATTGATATTTACAGATATAGAAAGATGATCATAAATTTTTGAGTAGGGAAAAAATAACCTATGTACTTAAAAATAAGACAGACTAGAAACATATTTGCTAAAATGTTATCTTTGGACAGTATACTTTTTTCCAGGGAATTTTTACTTCATTCTTACCTGTATCATTTGAATTTTTAAAAAATCATTAAATTTGGGAATGAAAAAATTCCATTTTTGGGCAAAAAGTAGTATTTCAAGTCAACCAGTATTTATTATGTTGCAGTAAATGTACAGTTCTATGCAGCTCTTAGTTAGCTTATGAACAAGAATGAACCTGGAATTATCTCCCTCTAGAAGTCACATACCCTTCATTGGATTCAGCCCCGAATTCAATTCAGTGTCAGGTATCCAGAAGTACATGGCCTGATTCACACAGGGTCAACAGAGGTTTGCTGCACTGAATTATCAAAGGACATGGGCATTCATCAGTGTTTATGAAAATGTGAACTGAACAGTTAAAAATGACTGCTACACTTCTCCAGAAGCCAAGCAGAGTTGAACCAGTGTTGAGAACGTGTATTCTAATCAAATTCATAGAAAGGTGAGTGGAAGAAAACCCTATAATCATATAATTTGTCTCTGGACAACAGAATTTTGGGTACTTTTTATTCTCTTCTTTATAGTAATTTGCATCTTCTCCAGAGGTGTTTTCAAAAGTTGTAACAAAACTGAGGAGGACACTTATGATGCCTTGAATATCCTTGTAATGCACGTTAATGCAAGTTTAAAAAAATTTTTTTTGTAGTTGTAGATGGACAGAATGCCTTTATTTTGTTTATTTTTATGTGGTGTTGAGGATTGAACCCAGTGCCTCATACATTCAAAGCAAGTGCTCTACCACTGAACTACAGCACCAGCCCAATGCAAGCTTTTAAATGCCTTGCCTATGTCTATAAGATACAATTCAATCTCTATTTTTTTCTCATCTCTACTTCTTTTGAGGTACATTCTTCTGTCCCCAGGAAGGAACTACTTTCTACTCCTTACTTTTATAGTTTAACTTATGCTTATATGATCACAACTTGTATATACATCTTATTTCTGCCCACAGAGAAAAAACACACGGAAGGAATCACTTATTATTCATTTTTTTGTTTTCCTACATAATCTAGTGGATTATTTTCAATAAATATTGGTTGAACTGAATGCTTCCATTTTAAAATATAATAGTTGGATGCCTGTAGTTCAGACTCCAAAGAATGAAACCCCTGATCCCCAAGGGGTAGTATATTTTTAGAGGACAGGCATTCCCCCATATTTGGCTTTTTCCATCTGAAATTATCACAAACTTGTCAGTGTATTTGACCTTTTATTTCTTCAAATTTTCATACTGGCCTACAAGTTTCAAGTACCATATTTTCTTATGGGGGGTTATTTCCTAAAGAGGACCCATTTACTGAATCTTATTTCCTTATAGGAAATAGGAAGACAAAACTAGGATCTTAAGAAAACATGGGTTTGAAGCAACATGGAGCTGGCCATCAGGAGGCATATGCAGCATGGGCAACCACTGGGAAGTGGTGCTCTTGCCAACATCTCCCACCTAGGGGCTCCTTTCTGTGTGTTCCTTCAGTGGATCCTTGTCACTGTTCTCCTATGGGTCACTCTGAGAAGAAAAACATCCTTAAATTGCAAGGCAGCAATGCTTCTGTCTGGGGACAAGGGTCTGCTCAGTGGTATTCTTAAGAATTAAAATTATGTAACTGTAGTTAATTAGATTAAGTCACTAGGGTGAAGGATTTAGCAAAGGGCTAAGAATATTCTACTTTGTTTTATTAAGCAAATAATCATCAAACCTCAAAATAAAAATTTAAAAACTTTAAAGTTGCCCACATACTATGACCTCAACTATGTTAAAGAAAAATTGGAAGGTGATGGCAAAAATATTATTGAACAATGATTACCTATCATAGAGTGGTAAGATTATAGATGATTTTTTATGTTTTCTAAATTTTTGGGTTATTTTTTCTAATGAGCATTCTAATTAAAAACTTTAAAGTATAATCGGTTTGTCAGCCCTGCAACTTATAACCCAAAGCTTCAATATGTATGTGTATGTATGTATGTGTCTACCTCTCTCAGATTCAATCTGCATCTCAATTCTTGTTTGTGTTTTCTTTCTACTGTGTGGCTCAATCCTTTAAGTCTCAAATGGGTAAATGTAGTGTGACTGGGATATCTGACATAAAAAATCTTATATTTACATCAAAATATAGATAGAATCTTGAAAAGGCCTAGTATGAAACAGAATAATTATAGCATCTGGTTCTGGCATTTAAATTTCTAAACATAATTTTCCCTTTGAGAATTTCTGTTTTTTTTTTTTTTTTTTTTTGGTACCAGGGATTGAACTCAGGAGCACTCGACCACTGAGCCACATCCCCAGTTCTATTTTGTATTTTATTTAGAGACAGGGTCTCACTGAGTTGCTTAGGGCCTCTCTAAATTGCTGAGGCTGGCTTTGAACTCTCAATCCTCCTGCCTTAGCCTCCCCAGGCACTGGGATTACAGGCAGGCACCACTGTGCCTGGCCTTCTGAGAATTTTTACAGCATTTTTATCCTCTAAAATTAAATCAAGAAATGTCTCTAGAGGCTGGTGAGGGACTCTGTTTCAACATTCTATAGAAAAAGCTCTCAGATTATCAGTCAGACTGCCCATATGGAGACAAAGAATCCATCCTGCACTGTAGTCTGCATTTTAGAAGCCCTTTCCAGTGGGGGAATCCCTCCACAAAGGGGAGCCTCACTACCTGAGGATGGAGAGGGACAAAGGGTTCCCATTGAGGAGATCAAGCTGCAATATGTTTTTTGTTGTTTGGTTTTTGAAGTGGTCTTGCTATGTTGTGTAGAGTGGGCTTGAACTCACAATCCTGCCTCAGCATCCCAAGTAGCTGGGATTACAGGCGTGCACCACTGTTTTTGCTCAGGTGATATTTTAAATGAGTGAGAAAGCCTTGGTACTGTTTCTTTTCATCAAGTTCCCTCAAAAGCTTTGTGTTTTGGTCTCTCTTATGCCCCTATAGTACTGGCTCTCTCTTCCCACCTTCAGTGGGCATAAAGACAAAAAATCCAAGAGGTGACAAGAAATCAAGGGGCTGCCATTTAAAGGAAATAAAACTAAAACTTCCACTGGTCCAGCTAGTGTAAATTCTCCCACGGACAGGCTGTGGTCAAACATCAGCCAGTTACAAATATGCAGGGCAGAAGAAGCTAAAAATTCTCTACAGCGGTGTATTAACAGCATGATACTTCAAATCAATTGTGGTGGTTCCAGATAAAGATAAAATCCTAAATTAAAAGGTCTTATTGGCCAAAGTCATAAAACAAATAAGTAGGGAAAACAACCATTAGATCACATTTTCGTTACAGGTCTGTCTCCCCTGCAAGACATAAGTTCCTTGAAGGCAGGCATCAGGGTTTCATTATTTTGACAGCTAGTGATATACAACAATCCCAGTCTGACAAATATCAAAACATGAAAGTTCTTGGGAAGATGAGGAAAAATGGGTTAGGCAATTTGTGAGAAGTTATACTGGAAAAATGAAAGACTAATAATAAGCCACATCTCCCACCAACTGCCCAGGAACACTGGTAGGTTACATGGCTTAGTTTATTATACAATATGACAAAACTATCAGAAAACTCTTGTGAACTAGCACACATGTTGGAAGACCAAATTTTGCATCTTGTTAGTTGGATCACAACTTTTATTTAGCTCTTATTCTTTCTTTTCTTCTATTAGGGTGTTGAGGACTGAATCCGGGGATCAGGCTGAATTCATGTTCTACCACTAAGCTACATTCCCGGACTTCTTGGCTCCAGTTAATCTGGCAAATCAGGATAATGGCAGACTTGCCTGTTTCAAAAGTTGTTAGAAAAATCAGAAAAAAAATCTGTGTGAACAATTTTTGCACTCAGACACAATAATTACTATATGAATTATCATGCTCCTAATATCTAAATAAAAAGACTAAATGATATACTAAGCCTCAGTTTTAGAAAACAGGACTTGAATTTTATACTCAAATTTATAAAATTACTGAAGCAAATATAAATAAGCACAAAATATAATAAATTTTCTTAGAAGGAAAGATAACCATGGTAACTACAGATTGTTCTTATGCATAGTAAATACAGTCATGGAGACATGTTAAATATATAGTTGGAATATCTGTATTTTGAACTAGATAACAAAATTGTGACAAGATTTTTAAAACAAATTGTAATAGACTTTCACCAACTGCTAACACCTCTTTTTCTGTCTCACTTTAATCTTTCTGTAAAATTACAGAAGAATAAAAAAGGATCTTCTATAGGGCAGACATGAGTATGTTACATTTTTCCTTCTTAGTCCATAGAGCTAATAAATCATACTCCTTTGTTTTTTGGTTGTTTTTTTAAACAAAAGCAATAGAGTGGACGGCCAGCTTTAAGTCTATGAAAACACTGGAGTTGGCATAATTTTGGGGGAAAACAAGTATTTTCTAAGCTAAAAAAAAAAAAAAAAAAAAAAAAATCTTCCTCAAACCACTATTAACTCTTTCTTGTCCTTCTTTCTTTTTTAGTTAAATTTTGAGACACAGTCTTGCTAAATTGCCCAGACAGGCCTTGAACTTGTGATCCTCCTGTCTCAGCCTCCACAGTAGTTTGGATTACAGGTGTGCATCACCATATCTGGCTCTCTCTTGAGTTTCTTATTAACCTGTTGTGTTAGTCTAGGGCTGGAACAGAAGCTTCAGTGCTAAGGGTGGGTCTAAGCAGCTCCCTCAAAGGACAGAACACATTGAACCTGCAGTTTTGCAAGCCCCCAGACCTTATAAAGCCCCTGATGCCTAAGCCAGACTGAGCTTCCAGGTAATGGTGAGTGAAGTCTCATGCCATGTACCCAGGATGAGTGCCAGGCAAGCAGTATTTCGTGCAAGGATGATGAAAGCAAGGAGTACCTTGATGAGGGAGCAGCTGCATGAAAACTGCTGATTTAGAGCAAGGTAGAGAAGCTGCACAGACATGGAATGGGAAAACAACAACAACAACAACAACAACAACAACAACAACAACACAGGAGTGATGTCAATAAAATTTTTTTTAAAGGGTAAAAAATGATTAGATACTGGATAATTACTATGTTCCCTGGTTTTCAGAAGGAGTCTGAGTTTGTTTTTTTTTTTTTTTTCTTTTTTTCTTTTGGTACCAGGGATTGAAACCAAGGGCACTTAACCACAGAGTCACATCCCCCGCCCTTTTTTATTTTGAAACAGGGTCTCACTAAGTTGCTTATAGCCTTGCTAAGTTGCTGAGGCTGGCTTCGAATCTTCGATTCTCCTGTCTCAGTCTCCCGAGTCCCTGGGATTACAGGCATGCACCACCATGCTAGGAGTCTGGTTTTAATTATTGAATTCTGACCATTAATTTCCTAAATAGCTGTGCTTTTACCATTTTTATTAGAATTAAGAATTTTGGTTTAAATCAAGAATTAAACTAAAAATGAGATGAAAAATTAGAAAAAGTTATACCATGTTATTGCTCAATTTATAATATTACTTTTTCTCCCTTAATATAGAGTGATACTCTATATTATTAGAAAAATAAAACAAATCAACACCAAATAAAGGACTGATGATACCATAAACAGTTCTTTTTAAAACATTAAAATACTTTGAGGGATTTTAAGTCATCTCAAAAAGAGAGGTCATTAAATTTCTTCTAAAAGGGAGATGTTTTAAACCTAGTAAACATATTAGGAGCATTACTGACTCAGAGCTAGGCCTCATTTTAGAGAAATGGTTTTGATGAAATATTCTTCCACATACACAACTATCAGCACTAATGGCCCAGGAATGCTTATGATTACTAGCTTATCTACCCTGCTTCCCTGAAGAGAGAGAAGCCAGGCTTTGATGAAGCTGAAAAATAAAGTGGAAAAAGTGAATCTAAAATGAAGATCAACTAAGTATGTCTTTGCTCTAAAAAATTCATGCACCAATACTATTAGTAAAATTAGCTGATTTTAAAAAACACTGATAAAAGGATAAAATTAAGGACCTTTTCGTAGTTAAAAAAAAAAAAACACTGAAAATGGATCATAGGCTTATTTGTTTTTGTAAAAAAATACAACAAACCTCTCACATTTTTTTGAGGTAAAAATCTTAAATTTTTTTTGTCATAACACTACTTGACAAATGTCCCTTTGAACTATCCAAATAATTTTTAAAAATTTTTAGTTGTAGATGGATATGATACCTTTATTTTTATTTTATTTATTTTTATGTGGTGTTGAGGATCAAGTCCATTGCCTCACACATGCTAGGCTAGTGCTCTACCACTGGGTTACAACCACAGCCCCCTATTCGAATAATTTATAATACAAGGTCCAACATAAGAAGTATCATAAAAGAGGTCAAAATAGTTCTGTGCACACTTGCCACCCTTTCTACTCTGAAATCTCTTGGAGACATGTATCCTACCTTAGTAGTTCCCTGTTCCTTGGGTCTAACAAAGTTCCCTGCATAGAGTCAACAGTGACTATCCGTAGGATAAATATCTTGAATTTTGGCTATTTTTCAATCAAAGAACTTGTATATACCTAGAATTTGTTAAACACCCTGGATCAGAAAGAAATTACTTAAAATCCAAGACTGAGATCCATGGGCAAAAATGGTCAAGTCCCTGGTGACCAGGGCCTTGCTTATCTTTAAATGTCCCAGAGTGCCTAAAGCACACCTACGAAATAGGTGTTTAAATGCTTATCGAATTAAATTACAGTGTGAAAAGTGTTAGGAGACCCTAGGATAGAATGTAAGTTTTAATACTTTGGAAATAGATCTATTTAACTTCATTTTAATACATATTAAGTCCATATAATTCTATTAGGATTTTTATTTCTAATATACTTGGCTCTTTAATAGCTAAAGAAGATGAAGGCAGATTACACTTGAAATGTCTAAAGTTTTCAATGTAAGATTTAAAAATTTTTTTAAACTTTTTTTTTAATTGTAAACAAATGGGATACATGTTGTTTCTCTGTTTGTACATGGAGTAAAGGCATACACCATTTGTGTAATCATAAATTTACATAGGATAATGTTGGTTGATCCATTCTGTTATTTTTTCCCTTCCCCCCACCCCTCCCACCCCTCTTTTCCCTCTATACAGTCCTTCCTTCCTCCATTCTTGCCCCCCTCCCTAACTGTAACCCTAACACTAACCCCTCCCACCCCCTATTATGTGTCATTATCCACTTATTAGCGATATCATTCGTCCTTTGGTTTTTTGAGATTGGCTTATCTCACTTAGCATGATATTCTCCAATTTCATCCATTTGCCTGCAAATGCCATAATTTTATCATTCTTTATGGCTGAGTAATATTCCATTGTATATATATATATACCACAGTTTCTAAATGTCTAAAGTTTTCAATGTAAGATTTAAAATTAAAAAGGCCTTTGTTCATTAGCTAGGAAAACCACTCAAGGCTTGGGCTTATGCAAGATAGTTCCATAAATGCCTTTTTTTTTTTTTTTTTTTTTTTTTTTTTTTTTTAAGGTAGACAGGTTTTATTTCTTAGTTCTTATCCAATCCTGGTTCTTCAATTCATGTCTAGCTTAGCTACACTGGGCCTAGTAAGGATCAACATATCACATCTGAAATATTCTTTTATATCATGGAGTAAATGTCATATATTCTTTTTAGGATGTTCTTAATAGCATTTGAAAAAAATATGAAGAGGCAAAGTTTTAAGGGTTACAATAAACACAATTCCATGTGCACTGAACTCTGGGTAGAGTCCACTGATATGCTATAGTCACTTTCTTTTAGGGAGGGGTTCAGAAAACAATTATTTATGCATTATTTTTAAAATGTGGAATTATGCGTTTTCAGAGATAACTGGTTTATATAAGTGAACATCACTTCCTCAAAATGGTGACTGAAGTATCACAACATTTTTATTTAGGTGAGATCTCTAATGCTGAGGCAAGAATTGGAGTGGGGCAGAAGAGGTAACGTTCATCATCTTAACAGCTGATCTGCAAGCAAATGAATGCTGGAGACCAAAGAAAATACAATTTAGTAGTGGCTGATTCTGTTATGCACCAAAGATCTGGAAAGCAGGGTCTTGCATTGATAAGAAAAGTTTGCAGCAAAAAGATGGCTATGTGCAGATCAACAACTTTCACTTTTTAAAATAGACAACAGAGTTTTTGTCTGCTTAAAGCTCAGTAGGCAGGGTACAGGTTGATGTTGGATAATCTGATAGCAAGTCACTTATTCTCCATTTCAGCCAGTGACACAGAGCTTCTTTAAACATGACTGCTTAGGAACTGGCTGCTGGGAAAGAAGATAAGGAATATTTGGTTTCTATGCAATTAAGTAGCAAAGTTGAAATGCTAGAATGAGTTAAAAATTTGAATAAGATTCATTGCTTTGGTAATGAGGAGTGGTGGTGCACACCTGTAATCCCAGCAACTGGGGAGGCTAAGGCAGGAGGATCTAAGCTCAAGACCAGTCGCAGCAGTTTAGTGAGATCTTCAGCAATTTATCAAGACCCTGTCTCAAAATAAAAAAAGGCCTGGGAATGTGACTCAGTGGTAAAATGCCCTGGGTTCAAACTCCCTAGTACCAAAAATGATTAATTTCTTCTTTTAGTCCTTTGTTATCAGCAGACTCAATTCATAAAGAAACAAGGAGATAAAGATGTAAAATTACATGAAGATCAACAAATGAAGCAAAATATATAATTACAAAGTACCAACTTTTATCATGAAGAGATATTCTATGAGTGCAAACAACAAAACCATAATAATTAAGTATAAAGAAATCAGGATCCTTTTGTGGAGGTAAGCCCACAATTTAAAAAATATTTTTAGGTGCAGATGGACACAATACCTTTATTTTTCTAACGTGGTGCTGAGGATCAAATCCAGGGCCTCACACAGGCAAGGTAAGCACTCTACCACTGAGCTACAACCCCCGCCCCATAAGCCCATAATGTAAAGATACAATGAGTTTTCTGGGAAAGTTACTGTGGAAAAGATAAACTTTTCTCCAAATACATGTGGTAAGGTAATGTGGCAAGGAATAATACACAATTTAGATAGAGGGGAGAAGTGAACACTATGATTTAATATTTCAAAACTTCAGTTTCTTTTGTGAGTAGTCAGAGGTTTCCAGAATGTAAGCAGTCTATTCGGGCAGCCATCTTTGCAGAACTACTGGGGGTGACACCATTAGTTCAAAACTGTAACCAAAACTTTATGTGCTGTTCTTTTTTTTTTTTTTAATGGGACTGGGGATTGAACTCAGGAGAATTCTACCACTGAGCTACTCCCCCAGACCTTTATTTTATTTTGAAATAGGGTTTTGCTAAATTGCCCGGTATGGCCTTGAACCTACAATATTAACCTCCCAAATAACAGGGATTAAGGCATGCACCATCATGCCCAGTCTATTCTTTGCTTTTTAAAAAGAATTCTATTTTATTTTTTGCAACAATGGGGAATGAACATAGGGATGCTCTACCACGGAGCCACATCCCCAGCCATGTTCTAGTTTTCATTTTCCAAAAGGTGGGTTTTGATATATTGCCAAGGCTGATCTTGAATTTGTGATCCTCCTGCCTCAGCTTCCCAACTCTCTAGGATTGCACCTGGTTTGAGAACAATTCTAAATAAGAAATTATAGAGTTTAAGACTGTTCTACCAAAGCAAATGATATGGCTAATGTCCAAGTGACACTAAACATAAGCAATTAACTGACTAGCAGGGGAGGCCTGTATTAGTACCTTATTCTTAACCTGACTGTTTGGGGTTTTTTTGTTTGTTTGTTTGGTCTCCATTATTAGATAAGATGGTCAGGAATCTCCCTAACAATTAGGCTGCTTTTAAAAAAAAGTCGATGAAAAAATAATCATTTTGACTTTTTTTTTTTTTTTTAACAGGTTTAACACCATTTTTGCAGCCAAAGACACACAAGTTTGGTCACACTAACTAAACTTTAAAAATAAGAGAAATATATAATCTATCTCCCCACCCACCACCCCAGTTCTGGGGATTGAACTCAGGGCCTCATGCAAGCTAGGTAAGTCATATACCCCAACTCATGAGAATTTTCTCTAATCGTGATCAACTTTAGTGGTTGATAATTATAAACAACAAAATAATCCAGAAAATAGGGAGCTCCACAGAAGAAAAGATTGATTTTAGGTTGAGGCAGAAGAAGCAATGAAACAGAAATATACAAACAAATGAAGGAGACAAAGAAGGGGAAGGGAAGAGAAAGGAAAGATGACAAACAGAGAAGGCAAAAGAAAGAGTACAATCTTGGTTCTAGAAAAAAGCTGTGTGATAAAGCAATTAACCCAGGGTTTCTAAAGCTCAGTTTCCTCATCACACACATTGTTAGCCTAGAACTAAATTACCCATATAGTTCTCCAGTTCCAAAATGCTAAGAATTTATGTGAATGTGGGGAAGGGGAAGGGGTGGAGAAAGAAGTATTCAGTGACTGTAGTATCTGTAAGAAAGTAAATTTCCTGACCTGAAGAGTTGAAATGATGAAAACAGAGCAGGACCACAGGCAGATCCCACATACTGAGTCTCAAACTCAGTATATATAAGAATCACCAGGGGTGTTTATTAAAACAGTTACTAGCTGGGCCCTACTCTCGGAATTTCTTGTGCAACAGTAGGTCTGGAATGGGACTCTAGCATTTGTATTTCTAATAAGCTCCCTAAAGCTCCTGATGCTACTGGTCTGAGACTACGCTTGAAGTAACAATCAATATACTGGAGAATAAACGATAGGGGAAAATGACCTTGGTTACATGGAAAAGAAAGCTGGGCAGACTTCTCTTATTTGTGGGGGGGGGGGGGGAGAATTACCTGCATGATTACTGATAAATAAATACTAAGACAAAGCTTAATAGTTGAATATAAGAGCTGGGGTTGTGGCTCAGTGGTAGAGTACTTGCTGAGCACATGTGAGGCACTGGGTTCGATTCTCAGCTCCACATAAAAAATAAATAAAATATATTTATAAAAAAAAGTTGAATATAATTATTTTGACAAAATGGTGTATAATACAAATGGGGTATTAAACTTGCCAAATTCTTCATAACCTTCGAAACTATCATGTAAGTTGAAATGTTAAGGCAATACTGGGATTATAAACTAGACAGTCTTTTTATGAACCTTGAACATAACAGAACAGTTTAAGGTATATATATAAGATATATATTTATTTGTTTTATTTTGTGGCAGTACTGGGGATTGTACCCAGGGCCTCATGCACGCTGGGTAAGTGCTCTACAACTGAGCTACATTCCCAGCCCTTTTTATTTGGAGACAGGGTCTCACTAAATTGCTCAAGCTGGCCTGGAACTTATGATCCTCCTGTTTCAGTTTCCCAAGTAGCTGGAATTACAGGCATGTGCCTCCATGCCCAGTGTTATTATTTGAATTTTAGGGAAAAAAAATCTAAAATCCATACTAATACTTGAAAGAACTATATAAACTACCTAAAAGGACTTTCTTTTCCTTACAGAATGAGGTGCTTTGCAGGTGACCATTTCAGAAAAGGGAACTTTAAAAACAAATCCTTCTTTTTAAATCTTTTTCTTTCTTTTTTGGCAGTACTTAGGATACTAGGTCCCTCACTCATTCTAGATAAGTGAGTCTTTCAAATCCTTCTTTTATTTTAACCATTTTAGAAGGAAATCTTTTAAAATTGAAAACATGACCCAAAAGAAAGAAAAAAAGAACAAAAACAATTTTCCTTCATTGCCCACTATCATTACAACACCTACAACAGAATCAGTTCTGTGATGTAGTACCTCTGGGGTCAACCAGAGCTGTTTGAAACTGTTTACTCTGACAGTGAAGGAGCCCAGAGTTCTGCGGGTTTGCCATTTCTGCTGTTTTGTTTTATCTCAATCTCACTGGAGGTATTAGGTTTGGTTTGTTTGTTTTTTGTGATACTGAGGATTAAACGCAGGCCTAAAAAATACCAGGCAAGTGCACTACCACTGAGCTATATTCCCAGAACTTAAATTTTACTTTTGAAACAGTATCTCACTAAATTGCTCAAGCGAGCCTCATATTTGCAATCCTCCTGAGTAGCTGGGATTAAAGTCAGATGCCACTGCACTCAGCTATTGTTTCTCTGTGTACTGAGTTCCAAGTTGCATGTCAAATTGGTATACTTTACCTACTTGGATCTAAAAATGACTTTACAGTGAGGACTATACTATTGATTTAGGATTTTTCTTTTAAGATGACTTTTTTTTTTGGTCTGGTTGTTTGTTTAAATTCAGATAGTTTCTAGACTGTTAGTTTGTTGCTTGCAGCAAGGGAAGTGGGGTACTATTAAATTTTGTATATATATTTTTTGATACGGTATGCTATATCAGAGACACAGAAATCCTTAGGGGAATGTATTGTAGTTATTTTCACTTAGAGGATAATGCAGCTCAGACTGTTCTTGCACAAACTAAAACTCCTACCAACCCTGGAAACCTATGTGAACACTATGAACATTTCACTACCTTACATACAATTTGTTGGAAAGTTGAAAGCTTTATAGGGTAACAACATTCGGCTCAGGCACAAGGTGAAGAAGAAATATAAGGTGAATCTCATGAGGAAAAGGAGCAAAATCTGCTATCATCTGATAACAAGGGAATTCCTAATGTTGGTATCTTAATATTAATGCTTAAAGTCACATAAAGATCACATTTACTGACCTGGGGAATGCTGGGAAGTTGCAAGTGAGGTCATGGAATTAGAGAGGTTAAGGTTGGCAGTGATACTAAGCTGGCTCTGCAGTGCAGGAGGGTAAGGAGATGTGGGTGTCAGGAGGGACTCCTCACTGGTTTCTTCATCAATTCCAGGCAAGTACGTGTCAATCAAGGCATCAAGAAACTTAACAATAAGCTCAGCATAGTCTGGGATTTGTGTTTGCTGTAATGGAAAATAGGAAATTATTTTAGCTCCATTTAAAAAAATATTCCCTCTGAAGCCAAAAAAGGTTAATTTTTGTTTTGGGCTTAATTTACTATTTTTCTTCCTTTGTTTGTTATAGATCATTAAAAAAGGGGGAATGGAGTAATATTTATAGACTGACTTACAATTGGGAATTTTATTTAGCTTATGTTTAAAGCTTCCAGATGAACCTGTGATTTCTAAAAGCCATGCACAGATTGAATTTAATACTAAGACAATACAATCATCAGGAATGATGTTGAGCCAATTTTCCAAAACAGAGAAAAATGAGCAGAGCATAATCATCCCACCTGCTATTTATAGTCCACTAACTAGACACTGCAAAGAGCTCAGAGGCTTATGGCAATACAACTACAAAAAGTGCTGTAGGATACACTTATTTCTGGGACTTCAGGCCTACTTTTTTAGTGAAAACCTGTGCATGTCAAGAGATATTCAGTTATAGCTAGACAAAATAAATTATATACCCAATTTTTAAAGCAAAAACAAGGTTTAGACAACTCATATTAATACCCCTCTACATAGAACCCTGCACTAGGAATGGTGGGGAAAAGAAACAGAAGTCCTGCCTTCAAGGAACTTCCATCAATTTGGAGAGAGGCCATATACAGAGAAAATAATTAAATACAGATTTAAGTAGCAAACAGATTTATTAGCACTATGACAAGTAATGCCAATCAAAGAACAAAATGAATAAAGAAGAATGAATCTAATCCAACAGGTGAATGTAAAAATATTTTCTCCTTGCTAGTCACAAGATAGGAAAACAAATCTCATGCTAAAGAACTTTTCTAAAAATGCTGTGTTTAATTGTTATGTGCATGTAGGAATATGGCATAATGAATCCAACTACTATGTATAATTATAATGCACCAATAAAAATAAATGAATTAAAAAAATAAAAACACCATGTTTGAGCTGTTACTTTGATTTTCTGTGTATTGTGTGTCCTTTTTTTTTTCCTTTGTGTTAAGGATTTAACCCAGAGGTGTGCTATATCACTGAGTCACATCTCCAGCCCTTTTTACATTTTATTTTGAGACAAGTTCTCAGTTGCTGAGGGTCTCACTAAATTGCTGAGGCTGGTCTTGAACTTGTGATCCTCCTGCCTCAGTCTCTCGAGTTGTTGGGATTACAGGACTGTGCCACTGTGCTCAGCATATTATGTGTTCTTAAAGTAGGAACACTAATGTGGATAAAAATGTTGTTTAGCCAAAAATAAGAGAAAAATACATTTTCTTACCTTTGAAAAGGGTCCTGCAAACCGCCATAAACCATTAAAACCAAAACCTGCAACAAATCAAATATTTCTCTTACAAGAAGTAAGATGTCTTTTAATGGTAACAGAAATAAGTTGTACAGCTGACAGGTAAAACCTGTGCATGTACACACTGAAAATATTTTAGAATGAATGTCAAAGCTGACTAAAACTTAAAAGACTTAGTATAAAACCATATTTTAATAAAATCAGCAAGCAATATTGAACATATAATTAAGTAAAAAAATGGTTTATATGGGAAGAAGTATGGGCCTATCCCTTATGAAGAACTCTGTAGTCAGTACATTCTACAACAGTACACACATAATCAAGTTCATCAACTATCCTTCTGATACATTTATTTACTTTGAAGGTAAGATGTTTGGTATTGTGGTGGGGATTCTTCATGGTACACCACACTCTGCACAATTCCATGGATTGGATTTAATAAATTTGGATCTTGGCACAGTGACAATAAGGTGTTGATCTTAGAGTCCAACAAATTATGCCTAAAAAAAATAGAAGTCAATAAAGAAACATTTTAGATGAATATTAAATGAAAACATTTATATATTCCTCAGAACAATGTGACAAAATTGAAGGGAGTTTTTTTTTTTTTTTTTTTGGGGGTATGTGGAATTGAACTCAGGGACACTCAGTCCCTGAGCCACATCCCCAGTCCTGTTTTGTATTTTATTTAAAGACAAGGTCTTACTAAGTTGCTTAGCACCTCAATAAAGTTCTGAGGCTGGCTCTGAACTCTCAGTTCTCCTGCCTCAGTCTCCTGCGCCACTGGGATTACACGCTTGCACCACTGCACCCAGCTGAGATGAATACTTTTAACTTTCTGATACTCCTCTATATTTCCCAAATTTTCTATAATGAATTTCTGTGTTTGCTTTTGGGTTTGTCTTTTGTCTTAAGTCATCAGGGAAAATATGTAAAAGCAAACAACTAGAAGTGTCATATAATCATGTCTAACTATATACTTGGTGACTGTTTTTTTTCAAGACAAGGTTGGCTTCTGTCTGTCACTTAGCATGCTTTAGAATCATCTCTTTTTGCCATCTTTTGATATGTACCCAGGGAGTTAAAATTAAATTTAATAGTAATTAGTGCTTTAAAAATATAGAATCAAATTGAATATTATTAAGGAAAGCAAAATTAGTTTGGAGAAAGTGAAAAATATGATCCAATGGAATCTTAGGAAGAAACTATTTCTAACCCCAGCTACACTCCATTAATAAAAAGAACTAAGACCTAATTATATAAAATTCAGAAACTTAAAAATAAGATTAACCAAAACTAAGGAAATACTGATACTACATGGAAGGCCCAGATCAGGAATAGAATACCCTAAGTTTCTTTGGGCTATTTATTCATGCTTGGTGGTTTTTTTTTTTTTTTTTCCCCAGGGTGGGGAGACTGAACCCAGGAGAGCTTTACCACTGGGCTGCATCCCCAGTCCTTTACGTTTTTTATTTTGAGACAGGATCTCATTATATTGCTTAGGGACGCACTAAATTGCTGAGGCTGGTCTCAAACTCGCAATCCTCCTGTCTCAGCCTCTCCAGTCACTGAGATTACAGTATGCCACCATGTCCAGTTACAGTTATCTTTATCATGCCCATTTTATGCCATATCTATAAAGCATCTGACATAAATACCAGTACAAAAGTTAGCTAAAAATAAAAGGAAGGCTGGGTAGGCCTGGTGGTACTGCCTGTAATTCCAACAACTTGGGAGGTCAACGCAGGAGGACTTCAATTTTGAGACCAGCCTTGGAAACTTAGAGAGATCCTAACTCAAAATGGCCAGGGAAGTAGCTCAATCATAAAGTACCTCTGGATTCAATCCCCAGTACCACAAAAAACCCAAAAGGAAATACTTACACAACAGGAAAAACTTTGGGGAACACAACACTGGCCTCTGCTAAGTATTCATAAAGAATTCGTTGATCAAATTCATCTGTGGTGTATTTTACCAATGTAGCCTGCCAAGATGCAAAAAGGCAAATATACATTTTTATTTTGTGGCTGAACTGTTATCTGTTTTGGTGAGAAGTAGATGATGATCATCCTTTCATGCTGTTAATATTTAAGGGATTGGAATAAAAATTTGAGGGGGAAAACCCTTGAAAAGTAAAAATCCTTACTAGAACAGTAAGAAGAAGTGCTTGGATCTTCGGATCAGTAAGTACCTCTTCATCCAAAAGAACATTCGATTCAGACACTGAAACTTTACGCAAATGCGAGTGCTGTTGTGATGAGGAAATCCTTTGAGTTTCTGCAGTAAGATATGGATTAACACAATTAGCTCTATTAACAGAATACCTAGACAACCGTTTTTGCCTAATGTATTTCCAGGTCACTTCTAAAGTTCAACAGCTTTAGTAGATACTTCAAATATTAACATTAACATCATATAGAATAACTATTCACCTACACAAAAGTTTGGCTAGCTATTTAAAATACTGTGTATCATACATATGATTAGTTTTTACACAGGTTTTAGGATAACTCATTTAAAGGACTGTAGAGCTTATCTTGCAAAAAAGAATAAATGTTTCTATATTGAATCCTAAAGATTTAAAGACATGGTTGGAAAGTAAATATGGCTTTACTGTACTCTCCCACCTTATTGTCAATGATCTAGATCAATTATTAACTTTGTTTCTCACCCATTTCATAATCAGTTTCTGCTACTCTCCTCATTTTGGGGGGTGTTGTGATCCCTGATTCCATTTCTTGCCTTTTAGGAGCCTTTGTGTCTGATATCAAGTGATCAAAACTTTTCCTTGTTCCTATAAACAAAAGTTACAGAATATGGAAGTTCATTAACCACGATGTCTAAGAATAAGAATATACTAAAAAGAAAATGTTTGACTATAAAGTGTTTAAGCTTTCACTTACGGCCCCAAAGAAAGCTCAAACATATTCCTGGAGCTGAGTTTCTGTCCTTATATTCTCTATCTTCTCAAGGGATTTTGGCCGCACAACTTTATGTTTCAGGATAGAGGTACCTGACAGGTCCTAATAAAACTAAGATTACATTAACTACACTATAGGTAAACCAACCTCCACCAACTAGTACAATTACTGTTAACAAATACAGGGGTATGCACTGTTTGGTAGTTACTGTTCAGTAGCAAAGATTATATCCGAACAGCCTTTTCAAATTAAGAAATTCTACTAGTAACAAGAATTAGTCATTAATGTATAAAAATTTCCAAATTAAAGCAGAAAATTAAAGTTTCATTTTAACTCTTCAAGTTTTGAAAAAAAAAGTGCATGCTTAAAAGTACTAAAGAATAATACACTAGGAGATGTTTTAAAATCGCAAGTGGTACTACATAATAATTAGCTTTGAGTTTCTCTAATCATATATGACACTAATATTTATATACCCTTCTCTTATTTAAAGTAAAAATATTGAAATTTGATTATTTGGAACATACATTCTTGTTTTTTACATTTAAAGACTTCTCCTATAAGAGTTTCTTGGAGCAGCTTTACAAAAAAATCTGGCATACTTCTGATAGTATTCTTTTTTAAAAAGCCAGAAGTGAAGCGAATAGCAAAATCTGACCATTGAACACTTAAAAAATACAATGCTCTATTAACCTAAAGTGTTAATACTAACAAATATTCATAACAGTTATAAATATTAAGGCCAAAAGGATCTCATTCAGCCTCTTCATTTCATGAAAACAGAGGAAATTATTAGCCTGAGGCCACAAGGTAAGGGATCCAGGTAATGACCCAGAGCTTTCCTGAGTCCAGTTAGTGCCTTCTACTGATGAGATCAGAACACCAATATTTGCATTTAGTTTTCCTACCTTTCTGTCATTTCCTTTTTATTTTAATCTCTGCATTTTCTGGGAGATCTTCTTTTGCTCCCTAGCTCAATTATCTATGAGCTAATCAATTTTAAATGTGCCACTTATTTACTTCTTTCTTCCTGAACTCCAGATTCATCTTTTCATTTATCTTTTGAATATATACTCCTAAATATCTCGAAGGAATCTAAAATATAATATCAATCAACCTAAATTTATCATGTACTATAAACTTTAGTACTGATTTTTATGAATGCAATCACTATTAATTCAGGTTTAAAAAAAATTCTGTGTATCCTCTTGCTTTTAATGTATCTACATCATTATATTTAAAATTTCTTATGGAGGGCATATGTTCAGGTCTTTTTAAAACAATAAATTTTAACTTACATAAAAACATAAAAATTGCAGATGTTAATGGGTATATTATGATGTTTTATATGTGCATACATTATGTAATGTTTAAGTTAGGGTAAACATCTCTCTTTTCAAATATTTGTCTTTTTTTTAAGGTGAAAACATTCCAAATCCTTTTTCTAGCTTTTTGAAACGTATAGTACATAATTGTTATCTATACTCAGCCTTCTATGCAACAGCCCTGCAGAACCCCTTGATCCTACCTCACTATAATGTAGTACCCACTGATCAACCTCCCCACATCACTCACTCCCCACTGCTCTCCCCAGCCTCTGGTAACCACCAATCTTCTCTCAACATCTATGAAATCAACTTCTTTTAAATTCTACATGGCCCCCTTGCCAAAATCTCTTCCTATTTCTCCATATTATTTCCAGGAAAGGTTTCTAAAGAGTAAATAAAATTGGTCATGTCCTTCCTCTACTTAAAGATCTCTACTTGATTCATGCTAAGGCCAAATCTCTGAACAGGGCACATAAAATCTTTCACAATAAAGTTCTGATTCTTCTCCACTCTCATTTCCTACACCGTTCCCCATGATGCCAAGATGCACTATTTGTTATTTTCCTAACTTTTAGTCATGCCATTCTTCCTCTCTCTTGAATAAATGCCTTTTGTATCCTGCATCTACCTGGCAAACATATATTAAGTTTTCAAGATCTGGTTTAAATGTTATTGCCATTCTGCAACTTTTCCATAATTTCCCCAGGTCCTCAGTTTCCCCTATTATATCACTGTAATGGTCCCTGGCAGATGCTATTATCATCAGCTGACTACATCTTAGTCACAAAACTACAAGCCTGTCCAGGGCACAGACCATCTATTTTGCATCTAGAATGTGCATTGAATGAATTCAATACTTCATTTTCTCTGATTAGTTTTTTTTATTTACAGCTTCTTTGGCATTTCTGATCCATCTAAAATATTTTCACCTGGGCATTTAAGATGCAAACCACTGCACATTTGTCTCATTAGTAACTTATGGGCCTTAATTTTGGCATTCAAATCAAGAGAGGAAAAAAACTTCCTTGACACAAAAATCAAGAATTACAAAACAAAGTAACCAGAAAACTCCTAGAAGATTACTTATGGCCAAGTGTTAAAGGAAAGGAACAGACACCTATGTGACTAGTAACAGTGATTATTATTCACAGTTTCTATTTCTTTTATGGTTTATTTGCAGGTTATTTATGTTGCACTTTCTTGTTTGTTCACTAATTTCCATATGAACACAACATTTTCCCAATACTACCTCAAGATATTTAAATATGTTTTTATGGATAACTGAAATTCATTGAACCATTCACAACGTTGGTAACAAAAATAGAGTCCAATATATTCTAGTAACAATGAAAATTTCCAAGGGAATACAGAGCTGCTTTGCATTTCCTTTGTGGTGTGAGGTATAATCAGTGGACTCTTTCAGGAATTTACTTTCAGTTACTGAAACAGAAAAGGGTCTTAGGGCATTTTAGGTATTTTTCATAGATGAATGTTGATACAACTGAGCAAAATCTTCTTATACTATTGAATCTTCTTATACATTATTTTACTTTTTGTCATTTCAAAGATAACATGGCAAATATTATTATTATAGGTTTACACTTTTATATTGGTATATTCTGCTTTAAATGACAATTTTGGGAAACATCATGAAAGGTCCTGAGAACACCAAGACTCCTCTTTTCTTGTAGGTGTCTAATGGCTCTCCTATTCCCATTCTGCCGTCCACGGATGGGAGAACACAAGAAGAGCCACAGTATTTCAAGAATCAGGAAACAAACAAACAAACAAACTTATATTTCAAGGTTTCATTTGAATTTCTCTATCTCAACTGACAATGGCTTAACTTACTTATCAAACCCTCATAACTGGCATAAAAAACATTGCCACAGTGGAACAGAAAATTCTGATAATATAGTTTCAAATAATTTTCAAGTGTGAAAGCCTCTGATTATTTTCCAGAATACTAGTTTTAAAATTTGAACAAAATTAAGATAAACTAACCAAGCAATTTCTTAGTGTTGGCCTGAGAAGGCTGCCCCATGTCCAAACTCATGGATTTCCTGGCTCGGGGACTGGTTTGGCCCGCAGTTGGATAGGTGGCTGCAAGGTACCCTTCAGAACCTTTGGGAGAGGACCATGGTTGGGTCTCCTTTAGTGTCCTAAGAGATTTAATCAGGAAGAATTAATTAACATGGTGACAAATACAACCAATTTTTGCCCATTCCAAGCAGCTGTTCTATTACCAATGACAGCAATCAATATTAAAACTGCATTTTAAAGGGCTTTACAGTACAACTTTTTTTTAAATTTTAATTTATTTTTATTGTAAACAGGTGGGATACATGTTGTTTCTGTTTGTACATGGAGTAACAGCATACCATTTGCGTAGTCATACATTTACATAGAGTAATGATGTTTGATTCATTCCATTATTTTTTCCTCCCCCCCACCCCTCCCACCCCTCTTTTCCCTCTATACAGTCCCTCTTTCCTCCATTCTTGCCCCCCTCCCACCCCCCATTACGTGTCATCATCCGTTTATCAGTGAGATCATTCGCCTTTTGGATTTTTGAGATTGGCTTATCTCACTTAGCATGATATTCTCCAATTTCATCCATTTGCCTGCAAATGCCATAATTTTATCATTCTTTATGGCTGAGTAATATTCCATTGTATATTTATACCACAGTTTCTTTATTCATTCATCAACTGAAGGACACCTAGGTTGGTTCCACAGTCTGGCTATTGTGAATTGAGCAGCTATGAACATTGATGTGGCTGTATCTCTGTAGTATGCTGATTTTAAGTCCTCTGGGTATAGGCCGAGGAGTGGGATAGCTGGGTCAAATGGTGGGTCCATTCCAAGTTTTCTAAGGGATCTCCACACTGCTTTTCAGAGTGGCTGCACTAATTTGCAGCCCCACCAGCAATGTATGAGTGTACCTTTTTCCCCACATCCTCTCCAACACCTATTGTTGCTTGTATTCTTGATAATCGCCATTCTAATTGGGGTGAGATGCAATCTTAGGGTAGTTTTGATTTGCATTTCTCTTATTACTAAAGATGGTGAACATTTTTTCATATGTTTGTTGATTGCTTGTAGATCTTCTTCTGTGAAGTGTCTGTTCATATCCTTAGCCCACTTGTTGATTGAGTTATTTGTATTCTTCGTGTAGAGTTTTTTGAGTTCTTTATAGATTCTAGAAATTAGTGCTCTATCTGAAGTATGAGTGGCAAAGATATTCTCCCACTCTGTAGGCTCTCTCTTTGCATTGCTGATAGTTTCCTTTGCTGAGAGAAAGCTATTTAGTTTGAATCTATCCCAGTTGTTGATTCTTGCTTTTATTTCTTGTTCTATGGGAGTCCTGTTAAGGAAGTCTGATCCCAAGCCAACAAGGTGAAGATTTGGACCTATTTTTTCTTCTATAAGATGCAAGGTCTCTGGTCTGATTTCGAGGTCCTTGATCCATTGTGAGTTGATTTTTGTGCAGGGTGAGAGATAGGGGTTTAGTTTCATTCTGTTGCATATGGATTTCCAGTTTTCCCAGCACCATTTGTTGAAGAGATTATCTTTTCTCCATTGCATATTTTTGGCACCTTTGTCTAGTATGAGAAAATTGTATTTATTTGGGTTTGTGTCCGTGTTCTCTATTCTGTACCATTGATCTACCTGTCTATTTTGGTGCCAATACCATGCTGTTTTTGTTACTATTGCTTTGTAGTATAGTTGAAGTTCTGGTATTGCGATATCCCCTACTTCATTCTTCCTGCTAAGGATTGTTTTAGCTATTCTGGGTTTCTTATTCTTCCGGATGAATTTTATGATTGCTTGCTCTATTTCTGTAAGGTACGTTATTGGGATTTTAATTGGAATTGCACTGAATCTGTATAGCACTTTTGGTAGTATGGCCATTTTGACAATATTAATTCTGCCTATCCAAGAACATGGGAGATCTTTCCATCTTCTAAGGTCTTCCTTAATTTCTTTCTTCAATGTTTTGTAGTTTTCATTGTAGAGATCTTTTTACCTCTTTGGTTAGATTGATGACCAAGTATTTTATTTTTTTTGAGACTATTGCAAATGGAGTTGTTTTCCTCATTTCCCTTTCAGCTGTTTTGTCGCTTGCGTATAAAAATGCTTTAGATTTATGCGTGCTGATTTTATAGCCTGCTATTTTGCTGAATTCATTGATGAGGTCTAGAAGTTTTCTGGAGGAGTTTTTTGGATCCTCTAAATATAGAATCATGTCATCCGAAAATAGTGACAGCTTAAGTTTCTCTTTTCCTATTCGTATCTCTTTAATTTTTTAGGTCTGCCTAATTGCTCTGGCTAGAGTTTCGAGGACAATGTTGAATAGAAGTGGTGAAAGAGGACATCCCTGTCTTGTTCCCGTTTTTAAAGGGAATGGTTTCAGTTTTTCTCCATTAAGAATGATGTTGGCCATGGTCTTAGCATAAATAGCCTTTACAATGTTCAGGTATGTTCCTACTATCCCTATTTTTTCTAGTGTTTTGAGCATGAAGGGGTGTTGTATTTTGTCCAACGCTTTTTCTGCATCAATCAAAATAACCAAATGATTCTTATCCTTAAGTCTATTGACATGATGGATTACGTTTATTGATTTGCAGATGTTGAACCATCCTTGCATTCCAGGGATGAACCCCACTTGATCGTCATACCAGCCCTTTTTTATATTTTATTTAGAGACAGAATCTCATTGAGTTGTTTGGAGGCCTTGCTAAGTTGCTGAGGCTGGCTCTGAACTCATAATTCTCCTGCCTCAGGCTCCTGAGTTACTGGGATTTCAGGCATGTGCCACCAGGTCTGGTTAAGAAAGCTTTTTTTTTTTTTTTTTTTTTTGGGTGCTGGGGATCAAACCCAGGACCTTGTGCTTGCACCGCAAGCACTCTACCACTGAGCTATCTCCCCAGCCCCAAGAAAGCTTTTTAATAACTGTAATGTGATAAGAGTAAACACAATTCATGTGTCGGTAGGCATGTTTTTACAAATCTATGTGGTTTAGTTTCTATCATGAAGTATGTAACTGTTGCTTCTGTTTCATACAGTTTTTTCCAAGATCCTTTGCTGCAACCTAATAATTTCATATCATCTCTTTCTGTTATTCAACTGGTTTGTGCTTAAAAAAGGCAAACTAATGATAACATTGGCACAATGAGATTTTCATGGTAACTTTCCTTCTACTAAACTCATAAAATATTGCACATTTATAGAATAAGTTTTGACTACCAAGACTATCTCTAGATTCCCCCCATGTTATCTTCTAGATAACTCTGCTGCTTGCTTCCAGTGGCATTGGAAAATTGAAACTTGATTATAATTATGTAATTATGCAAGAGCAAGTCCACTTACCTATAGCTAGGGTCACCATGATGAATGGGATATGTATCCATGGGAACATTTTCCATTGAAATATCAGTAAGAAGAAGGGATTTTCTATGTTTGAGGCTGCATCGACTTCGAACCTCTTCAGACACTGTGAGTAAAGCTAAAAGGAAAGAGAAGGCAGATTAAAAAAGGAAAGAGAAGGCAGACTAAAAAATTTAATAAGTCACTAGTGTGACCTAGAACAGGATACATTTCTTTTTCCTTTTTTTTTTATTAAAATCTTTTTTTATTTTTACAGACTGCACTTTGATTCCTTGTACACAAATGGGGTGCAACATTTAAGGACACATTTCTTACAACCTTCTAAAAGGGTAACACCTGTTAAAAGGTGCACTGAAGAGCCCTAGAGTGTGTGAGGTTCAGGGATATAAACACTTAATAACAGACATGTTGTTCATCTGTTTTGGAAGACTACATAAACATGAAATATATGAAGAGATTTAATAAGCACCTTATTTTTTTCAAGGGCTTAAATTTGATGTCAACAAATAAAAAGTAGTCAGGGCAGGTATTTTTAAGTTCACTGAGGAAAAAAACTCAAGAGATGGTAAATGTTTGGCTCTGGGTCCTATGGTTCAAACAAAAACATTGCCACAAATGGAGTCTGCTAAACTGAGAATCAGCACTTGCCACTAAACAACTATATTCAAGAACTGTGTAAGTGCTAAATGCTGCCAAGAAGAGAAACAAAAATCAGAAAAGAGCAAATAGGGGAGGTTTAATGGAATGGTATGGATGGGGTAGATATTTCAGATAAAATGGCATAAGGAATGATTTATGAAGAGGCAGAAAGTCACTTGGAAGAGATGGGAAGTAGATTAGCTTAAAATAGTCCATCTATTTGGAGCCATATAAAAATTAGGTTTATGAAATTTAGATAAAGAAGAATCAGAGAGTTTCTTGAGGGCCTGAGGCATTCAAATTTTATGACGGACAATAGGGAGTCACTCTAGTGTTCTGAACCAAAGATGACAAAAGGAACACATTTCACATTTTATTAGGAAAAATGTTTTGGCAAAACTTTCATTTTTACCTGCTAAGTAAGCCACACTCTGCGTATTCACCTCAAATTTGTCACAATTTCTATGTTTATTAACCAGAGTTAGTAGTGTATGCAAAATTCTGACTGTTCTTGCAACAATGGCAGGTGAAGGATGCCTGTACCCTATAAAAAAGTGAAAACAAATAAGATGTCAATTTATTCTGTTACTATTTTCCACAGGAATTTCATAAGGAAGTAAAATCAAATGTATACATTCCCAGTAGTAGATATCTATCAGGTAAAAATTAGGGGGACTTCTATGACCCCTCATGCCTAATTTAAATTGATACAAAACTAGAAACTCAGTTCTAGCTTGACCCTGACTCACCACTATGCTGTCCCTGACAACCACAGTCTCTGATCATTACTGCATCACATTAGTATTCACCACTATCAAGCTGTGAAGTCAGCAATGAAGAATAAAGCCAGCTCAGACAGAGCTGAGAAACAGCTGGAGGTCATTGGCTATAAACAATACAGAAATCTGGAGAGGTGGGAATGGGACCAGAGAAATGAGACTGTGGTATAAAATAATGGTACTGATCTATAATACGCTATAAACAAGTTGAAGAAAATCTGTGATCAAATCTGTACAATAACATTTTCTAATATAAATTAACCAAATAACACTAATCTACACTCTGTCTTGTTCTGATAATCAAAATATGTAAATACTATTACCAATAACCTACCTATTAAAAGGCTCAGTACTTAGAATTTCTTTTTTCTTTAAAGGGGTTAGAGATTGCTATATCCCTAGCCCTAGTACTTAGGTATTTTACAAAATCAACTCTTTTTGCCTTTTTTTTTTTTTTTTTTTTTTTTTTTTTTTTGCGGTGCTGGGGATTGAACCCAGGGCCTTGTGCTTGCAAGGCAAACACTCTACCAACTGAGCCACATCCCCAGCCCGCCTTTTTTTTTTTTTTTTTTAAAGAGCAAAGTAACAATTTATTTTTGAAACAAAAAGTGGAGCTCCCACAAGGAAGGAATCCCAAGTGGGTTGTTCCTCTTCTGCTTTTTTAAGTAAATCTGATACTTGATATGGAAATTAGGCTCTATTAGAATAAATACGAACAAAATACAACTCAATAAGACAAAGTTTGGATTTAAAGTAAACCACAGGGGCTAAACTATTTCAATTTATTTCAAGTAATCAATTATTTTATCACTTTATTACTTTTGGCTTCTAGATAACAATTCATAACGAACATTCTGACATAAGATCTCTCTACCTTTCAAGAGGTGTCCAACCAAGGCAAAGTTAAAGTTAGAGTTGAAATTAAGTCCAACAAAATGATCCATTTGCTTGCAGTGCCATTCCAGAGGATTCCGGATTGCCATAAATACTTCTTCTGGACTCTATTAAAAATAATCATGAGATGGTTGATGAAGTTCACACAGAAGCTTTCTTCATTTCTTGTTTTATTTTTCTGTGGTGCTGGGTATCTAACCCAGGGATTCACCCTTGCTAGGCAAGCACTTGGTCACTGAATTACACCCCCAGCTCAGAAGCTTTCTTAAGGTCACTTATTTAGAGTTTCATGGCACACACCTGTCATCCCAGCTACTTGGGATTGCAAGTTTGGGCCAGCCTCAGTAACTTGGTAAGACTATCTTAAAAAAAAAAAAAGGTCCAGGGACATAGAGCATCCTTGAGTTCAATCCCTAGTGCCTCCCCTCAAAATATATGTCACTTACTGGTTTTTGTTTATGTTCAACAGTTATGATAAGAAATCCTTTAAGTTGAGACAAATTATTTTCAGACTATAGAAAACCACAGAGGAATATTAAAGGTATTAAAAATTAACTGGTACAAGATACAAGACAGACAAGCAGATAAATAATAAGATAGAACTGAAATAGTTTTTATTTATTTATAATACATAATTTTTTATTTGAGTGTCAATTTATGTTTTGGTGTGTAGTTCCCCCCCACCCCCAAATTGGGGGCTTTGCATGTTGTGTAGGCTGACATCAAACTCCTGGACTGGGGACTGGGGTCATAATAGCTCAGTATTAGAGTACTTGCCTAGCACGTGTGAGGCACTGGGTTTGATCCTCAGCACCACATAAAAATAAATAAAATAAAGGTATTGCAACCATCTACAAAAACAAAAACAAACAAAAAAACCCACCAAATTCCTGGACTCAAGTGATTCTCCTGCCTCAGCCTCCCAAGTAGCTGGGCCCACAGGTATGTACTAATGAACACAGCAATCATTCTGGTGATTTTTAACAAGTGTTATTAGCTGATTTCTAGTACTCTAGGGCTCTAGAGTCAAGATTAGTTTCTTCTACTGGGCTCTTTCTGGCTTTGAAAATGCCAAGGCAGATATTTCCTTTTTTGGGGGCTCTAGAGATTTAACCCAGAGGTGCTTCACCACTGAGCTACATCCCCAGCTCCCCATCCCCAACCCTTTTTAAAATTTTGAGCAGGGTCTCTCCAAGTTGCTGAGGCTGGCCTTTAACTTGTGATCCTTCTGTTTCACCCTCCCAAGCCACTGGGATTATAGGTGAGTGCCACCATGTCTGGCCAAGACAGATATTTCTAAGATATATACACTTCATTTCCAAATTTATTCCCTTCCTCCCTCCCTTCTCCCAGCTATTCATTCTCTCTACCCACCACCCCCCAAGTGGGGAATGAGCCCAGGGACCCTTAATTACTGAGCTATATAACCAGTTCTTTCTATTTTTATTTTGAGACAGGGTCTCACTAAACTTCTAAGCCTGATCTCAAACTTGTGATCTTCCTGCCTCAGTTTCCTGAGTAGCTGGGATGGGCCATCACACCCAACTGCAAATATTCCTAACATAAAAATAAGGACAACAAGAACAACAACAAATTCAGAAAGAAGGGTTCTAGTTCCAAGCCAGATATATGAACCAGGACAAGTTACTTAACCACTGTTCCTTTGTATTTAGTAAAATACTTTTAACCTCTAAAATTTCATTTCCATCTGGGTGTGGTGGCACATGCCTGTAATATCAGTTATTCAGAAGGTTGAGGCTGGAGGTTTTCAAGTTTGAGGCCCTGTCTCAAAATAAAATAAAAAGGGCTAGGGATAAAGTTCAGTGGTAGAATACCCCTGTGTTGAATCCCTAGTACTGGTGGAAAAAAATTGTTTTCATAATTCCTAGACTCCCAGCTATTCTGGGTCTGTATGACATTAGGAAGACTAAACAAATACTGGTTTTATACCACATTAGGAAGACTGAACAAATACTCTTTTTTTTTTGTTTTTGTTTTTTTTGGTGGGAGGAGGTGTTCCTTTAGATTTTCCAACTTCCTTGTTAGGCATTATTGGTTTTTGTTTATGTTCAACAGTTATGATAAGAAATCCTTTAAGTTGAGACAAATTATTTTCAGACTATAGAAAACCATAGAGGAATATTAAAGGTATCTTGTACCACTGGGATTATAGGTGTATCTGGCTTGGAACTAGAACCCTTCTTTCTGAATTTTTTGTTGTTGTTGTTGTCCTTTTCAATAGTGATCAAAGTGACAGTACAAGACACAAGACAGACAAGCAGATAAATAAATAAGATTTACCTTATTAGGTATTAATTATACTGATTTTTCATTAAGCAGCATTAGTCAATAAAAATAAGCCTTTTCAGATTGTTTATTTATGAAATGGGAATGGATAATGCTACCTTCTACCTTAAGTTATCAAAATGAAAAATAATGGAAGTATAGTGCTTAGCGTAAGGCCTGTCATAGTTGCTATTATTACTACTCAGTATTATTTATCCTTATTCTATTGTTAATGTTAGGCAAGTACCATTTTTTGCTATCTGTATATAGAAAATATGTACTAAAGTTTAAATAGGTTTTTTATGAGCTGAAAAGGAACTACATTCACACTAAGTTGCATTAAAAATATCCATATTTAAATTATGAACTTCTTTATTTTAAAAGAATCACATAGCAATAAAAAGAAAAAGGAGTACTAAATGCAAGTAATCTAGGAATTCCAAAGGGAAGTTTGCTTACCTTGTCATTGAAGATCCGGAGACTATCTAAGGTATGTAGATTTTGCTCAAGAAGTGCAGTGCCTGCTGAATACAAGTTGACCTCATCCAGCTGGAGCACTGCCACAGCGACCCAAAAGAGGGCTTTATGCAAAGGGGAGTCCTGGCAAAGGAGACAAGTTCCCGGATAGTAAGTTGAATCATGAAATTCATGCTTCCTTAGCATAAAACAAATTATACTATCTTGCCAAATTATCCATGTTTTCTTTTTGGGGGGGAGATAAATATAGTTAAGTTCTTTGTCTTTTCCACATGTATAACTAAAGACCCAGTTATCTGGGCTGAGACTGTAGCAAATTCTTTGATTTCTCTCTGTTCTGGATTCCCAAATTCAGTCTTTTAGGGTAGTCTCTCATTTTGTCATTTCTTTCATATTGCTGATAATGCTATCCTATCCCCTGCCAACCTTTATTCAAAACGTGGATGCTTTCTGCCTTCAGTTTCTACCTGTTCCAACCTACTGGGCACTCTATCACCAAAAAGAACTAAGTCCTGCTCTTGTCATATTTTTTGTCTGCTAACAAATGGTACATCTCCAAACTTCTTCCTGAAGAATATTGAATGTTGTATTAATTTTATCCAATCTTTTCAATTTTCCCTCTCATCATTCTCTTGCAAAATTTCTACGTAACAACTAGAATGGTCTATCCACTATCCCACCACTGTCCCACCATTCTTGTACAATCCCTATGCTATAATTCTGCTGCTCAAGGCTTGCTTTCTTTTCTCTCTACCTATACTAAATCCTATCTAACTTTAAACTCTTGGCACTCTTACTAGTATAGTAATCTCTTGCTGCTCTGAGTTAAAAACACATATTATTGGTAATTCTTATTTAGCACTGTGGTACATGGGAAAATACACAGAATTTAAGTCAGACAGCCTTGGATTAGAATCATGGTTCCAACCTTTTATTAGATATTGACTTTAAATTTCTTAGGCCTTGAGTTTCCTTTTTATTTATATGAATAAGAATGAGAGAAACATTTTGTATCATTTAAGATTAAAACATTTGTAAAACATCTAGAACTACCAGGGACATATTAGAATTTTATTTCTCTGTAATCACTTCCTAGACAGGCATGCCTTTGAATTCAACTCAAAGAATTATATGACTATAGAGTTGGAAGGTAATAACATGCCATTTTCTAGTCTAGTTTATTCATTTTATCTGAGTATCTGATGCTCAGATATGTAAATCACCTGCCAGAGGTCACAAAGCTGAGATGAGCTCAGACCATCCTAAAATTGTGACCATATCATTTTATTATTTTAAATATTACCCTCATAAAACACCCAAACTCTCTCTTTTAAATCACAGTGCTGGGAACTGAACCCAGGGCCTTACAAATGTTAGGCAAGTGCTCTATCACTGAGGTATACTGCCAGTCTAGTACCAAACTCTTTTGATGACCAGATATATTTCTCTTAACATTATATTTTCTATAGTAATGATCATTAACATACCAAGTATTTTATTTACTTTATTATCCATTCACTCCATGACCCTTTAAAACCACCTCAGAATATAAGCTCCATAAGGGCAGGCAATTTTTATTGGTTTTGATTGGCACTATGTATATCTCTAGCCTCTATGACAGAACCTGGCACATAAATACTCAATAATTATTAGATGACAAGAATTAAGAACCTACACCTATCTTTCCTTTAGCATTGATGAGATATAAAATTACAAGTACTTGAGAATGCATTTTCCATTCTTTTCCTTTAATTTAACAACTTTAAACAACTAAACTTTGCAACAAGAAGTTCCACCTTAACTATAGCTTTTTCTTTATGACCATTCCTTAATCCATCTTAATTACTGAACTCGTTACAAGAAAAGAACATATAACACTGACACCCAAAATGAAGAAACTCATGTGCTACACAATAATTACCTTATTAAGAAGTGGCTGTAATTTGGTTAGTGCTATTACTGTAGCTTCTATCAGAACTTGACTGTTGTAAGTATCTGGTCCTTTTAAGCAACTCTCAAGTGCCTTTTAGGAAAACAAAATTCTTTATTTTACTTTGATTGAAATAAACTCCTAAACTGAATCTCAGAATCAGTTCAGAAACATTTACTTACTCAACAAGTATGAGAATTATTTCTTATACGATGGTGATCTTAGTAGCTAGTTTAATACACTTTAGGTTTTTTATTTTTTTAAACTATTTCTATATTTATATTCTAATAAGACAGGCAATATTATAGTAATTACAAGTTAAACAATTTTTATAAGGCTAATGTCTTACCAAATAGTTAAACACTTTGTAAATCTTATAAAATATTAAGGGTTTGTGCTTAAGAAAAGAGGCAAGTTACTTATTGTCTCTTAAAGACAGCTTCTTTAAAAGAGACTTGTTTACTTCCAAGAATTACAATAAAGAAAATGAAATTCATCTTTTAAATGTTTAGTAAGCAACATAATTAATTTGTATTAAATTTAAATTTAAAAATAATGGAAGATATGCTTTATATTTGGGAACCACAAATATTTGAAGGGAAGGGGAAGTACCTTGCTAAGAATACGGATAATCTGCTTTATCTGCCCATGAGAGACTCTTTTGCTAATACAGCCAAAGACCACAAGAGCTCTTGGTTGCAGGGATGGATTATATTGAAATGCAAATCTGCAATTAAAAGATCCAAAGAGTTTATGAAAACCTTTGTGTTCCCCCCCAAACACACTAAATAACAAAATTTTGATTATGTAGTAATATCTATCTTTTCGACAACTCACATACTTTTACAATTTATATTTAATTTGGGACACACCTTTGAGCTAGTTCTGTCCATTGATCCAGCCATTTGCAAGCTGGAATATCTCTCATACATGCCTAAAAAAGAGAAAAAAAGATGCACACATATGTATATGCAAATACTTTTAGAAGCATTTTTATAATGTTCATCATGTCATTAAATAAATGACATTAATGTAACCAATAAATAACAAATTCCATGGAGGTTTTTTTTATTCAAGCATTAAGTGCAAAACAGCAAAATATATCAGTATTTCTTCTATATGATATTAGATTTTTAAAAATGATTTTAACTTAGTTTCTTATCATTTTGCCTTAAATACCTCCATGATCTCCAATAAAGCTTCTGTGACTGTTTCCAAGGAAGTCAAAGCAAAAGTCTCCCTCTCATAGGAGCCCGGAGAGAACGACCTGTCTCGGTAACTGGAACGGAAGGCAATGACAGCAGCTGACTTAACTTTACTAATGCCAAACAGCAAGTAAAATTTGGGTAATGAGAACTCTGTTAGACTGAGTCTCAAAACTTGCTTGGTCTCTTCTGTAAAAGAAAAAAGGAACAAGTAAAAACTTAGAAGGTATATATATATATTTTTTTTTCTGTATTGGGGGATTAAACCCAGAGGTGAACACCGAGCAACATCCCCATTCTTTTAATTTTTTATTTTGAGACAGGTTGTTGTTAAGTTGCTTAGGCCCTCAGTAAGTTGCTGAGAATGGCCTTGAACTTGCAATCTTCCTGCCTCAACCTCCCAAGTTGCTAGGATTATAGTCACGCATCACTGTGCCCAGCTGAAATGAAGACATTATTTTTTTAATTGTAAAGGTCCATGTTTCATTTTTAATTAAGAAAGTTTGAATATTATTTAAAAATTATACAACCAGGCTCCCTAAATAAAACCTCTAGATACAATATATTAATGCTCATTGCTTTGGTGCCATTTAATCACTAATTAGTAATAGCAATGCAACACTCTCTATTTACATTGAATATTTAACTATGGGATAACTACAAGAGTCTACATAACAAATCTGCACAGAAAATCTTTATTATAACTTGATAAAGAATGGAAGTAAGTTATTATTTTTTATTTTGATGAAATTTCAAGTAATTACTGCAGGGAAAAATTAGCACCTTGGTGTTAAGACAGTGTCCTAAATAGTAAGAAATCTATACCAACTAGGTGAAGTAAAGTGAAGAAAAGAACTGACTGAACACAAATTACCTTCCTAGAACTTACCACTAAAATGAAGTTGTGAACAAGTACACAGCGAGTGAATGATATTAATAACCAATCCATGTGTGGAGGCTCTAAGGGACAACGGACCTGTGGCTACTAAGAAAGTAACAACGTGGAAGAGGTAAGGGAGATGAGCTGCCACATCAAGGGAATTGTTGAAGGACAGCATCAGCATGTATCGGGCTAAAATAGCAATATCATCCCACATAAGATGTTGTTCTAAAGTAGGAGTTGGAGATAAGCATGTCTTGTCAATTATTTTGCACATCCTTCCAATGACCTGTAAAAAAACAGAATTTTTAAAAATATGGGACTAAAATTTGCATTAAAAATTTCAGTTTAACTTTAACAAAAGTCCTCCTGATAGTAAAAACAGATATACTATGTCATAGTCCAGAGGGCAAAGGAAAAGTGATTACCTTGCTAGAAACCAATTTCACATTTCCAGAAGCTAAAGCTACAGCAGTATCTGCCATAACTTCAGCTTTTATTGATCCCAAGCCACCTGTTGCACTGGTCTTGATGAAACTGTCTAGTACAACATCGAGCAGATCTGTAATCTAGGAAGAAGGGAAAATAAACTTGTTTTTCAACCACATTATGAATTTTTAATTTAAAAATATTCAAAGAGCAACCAAAGCAACATAAAAACTATTTTATCCAAGGCCTCCAAAATACTAGAAATTTAGAGACCTGTCAGTGAATATAATTATCCAGGAAAGGATAAGCATATTCACTTGATTCCTTCAGAGATTAAAAGATTAATATTCAAAATTTAATAATGTATACATTACTAGTTTCATTCACTTGTAAAGTATCCCTGTGCTCTTCCTTGACAGTAATATGTAACCAATATTATTATTTTATTATTGTTATTATTAGTGGCCCTGGGGAGGCAAACTATCAAACACTAAGATACATTCCCAGGAAAACTAATTATTTTAGAATACAGGAAATGATATCAAGTACTTCTAGAGCTACAAAATTATTTAAAGGATTCACAGCAAAGTTCAAGCAAGTGCACTGCCTCCTAAATGATTACTTTGAAGAAATAAGATGCATAATTCTTGTCAGATAAAAAAGTTACATTATATCCTTTAATAGTAGCATTCTTACACTAAAACTACAAATGAAATTGATGTCCCAAATAACATCAGTAAGAAATACTGATGTTGATGATGCATAGGGATGAGAATATATTTTAAAGCATGTGATGTCATATTTTTACAGTTAAACTCAAAATAATTATGTCCTGGAAAAGAGTACTAAACTAACTAGTGTTTTTTTGGTTCTGAAACAAGGATTAGATATTTACAATTTCAAACAAGAGGAAGAGTTGGGTGAGTGTCTACACGCTTTTGAAGGAGGGAATTATGTTTTCTACAGCTATACCTAGTGACCAGCACAGAGTTTTACACAAAATAGGCACCAGAAAAATATACACACAAAGGAGATACTAGATAAATATTTGAGTAAACTCAATACCTGCCCAAGGCTCCCCCATATTTTTGCTTGAATGGATGGATACATCTGTTTCTCATTTATGGTCATAGTTATTAGTTTATCAAGAATAGCAGTAACTCTTTGTCGTTTGGCATCATCATTATGTTTACAAAATCGGACTAGATTTGACAGCCATGGGGTCATATATTCCAAACAAAGGTGTTTCAATTCAATACCTGGAAAAACATATACTATTAGCATAGATGGTCAATGAAAATTACAACAATTATTTTAATAAGAAGGAATGGGAGGGGAGAGGTAAGAATTAAAGATCATTGCCTAGAATCAGGACTGGAGAAAGGAGACTTAGCAAGGCATTACCTAGATAGAGACTATCTGGGATTTGAACCCAGAGGCACTTACCACTGAACTACATCCTCAGCCCTTTTTATTTTTTTTTGAAATTTTGAGACAAGATTTCACTAGTTACTGGAATAAAAGGCATGTGCCTTTTTATTGCCACACCTGGTGGCAAATATATTTTTGAGGATAAGAGGTGAAGAAAGAGAAAAAAAACCTTGAATTTAATTTTAAAAGCCGGTAAGCCAATTTTTGAAAAAAATATCTTTTTTCTCCCTTTTAAAACATTTTTTTAGCTAGATGACAAACTATAAATTTTATCCTTACTGGAAAAGGAACATGTAGAGAACTGTAGAAAGTTTGGTGGAAGGAGGGCTAGGGTTGTGGCTCAGTGGTAGAACACTTGCCTAGCACGTGTGAGGCACTGGGTTCAATCCTCAGCACCACACATAAATAAATGTCCACTGACAACTAAAAAATATTTTAATAAAAAGTTTGGTGGAAAGAGAAGAGCAATACAAAAATAAAACTAGAGTTAATACATTAGCACATGACCTCATCTCTCCTCATTGTTTCAAATATTCACAGAGATAATGTTTATTTCGGTGTACACATATATAACCTCCCAAAAAAGCTAAGATCATGCTCTACATACAGTGTACCCTAAATACTTTCTCATTATACATTTTACTGAGATTTACTCATAATTAAAAATTCTCCAAAAGCATTTTTAAACTTGTTTTGGAAAAAAAATACTTTAATATAAACAAAAAATTCCTCTGTACACTTAAGAGTCTCAAAGATAATTTTATAAATTGTGAAAAAATATATAGAGCATAAAATTTAACATTTTAACCATTTTTAAGTGTATTGTTCAGTGGCATTAAGTATATTCACATGGCTTTGTGACTATTACCACTATCTATCTCTAGAATGTTCTCATGTTTCTAGAATGTTCTCATCTTTTCAAAGTAAAACTCTGTACCAAAAACTTTGTGTGTGTGTGTGTTACTGGATATTAAACCCAGGGCTTCATGAATGCTAGTCAACCACTATACCACTGAGTTATAATCTTAGTCTTTTTATTTTGAGACAGGGTCTTGCTAAATTGCCCAAGCTTATTTCAAACTTGTGATCCTCCCAAGAATCTAGGATTACAGGAATGTGTTACCATGCAGACATCAACAATTTTAATAGCTTCATATTAATTATCCTAACACAAGGAGATCCAACAAGGTAATCAGTTCCCTGTAGTTTGACTTTGCCATTTTTTTCCTACTGTAAATTTTATCATGAAGTTCAAAAATAGTCAAAATAAATATATGACAACAGAAGTCATAACAATGTTTACTTTTGGTGAAGAGACAGTATTGAGTAAGAAAGGATCCTTCTGGATGTTGCAAATGTTCTGGATCTAGAAGCTACTTCCATGATGTACTGACTTGTAAAAAATTCATCAAGCTGTCCACTTAAGATCTGGGCACTTTACTCATGACAAAGTATATCTTAGTTGAAAATCTAAATATAAAATAATCTATGACAAACTACATTAATTCTTTAGGAAAATTACAAAAAGTAGAATTATGAGACCAAAAAGGGTGAATATTCTTAAGTGTCTTGATAATTACTTCCAAACTTTCTAGAAAAACTGCCACTATTTAAAATTCTATACCATCAATACTGAATTTAAAAATATTTTCTAATCTGATAGCTAAATATATTATCTCACTATTCTTTCAATTGGCATTTTTAAATTTTATTAATAAACAACACAAACATTCTGTTTTAGCATGATATACATGTTACTGTTGATTCATGTTTCTTATTTGTAAGATCTCTTCATGATCTTAATAATAAGAATAATAAGGGCTGGGGTTGTGGATCAGTGGTAGAATACTCGCCTAGCATATGCAAGCCACTGGGTTCAATTCTCAGCACCACATAAAAAAATGAATAAAATTTAAAAAAATAGTAATAATAATAATATTAATCTTTTCTAGCAACGCCCCCCCACCACAGGTTTAGATTTATCATCACTTAAAAAAAAAAGTTTTGAGGGCTGGAGTTGTGGTTCAGTGGTAGAGTGCTTGCCTAGCATGTATGAGGCACTGGGTTTGATCCTCAGCACCACACATTAATAAATTAATTAAATAAAGGTTCATCAACAACTAATAAAAAATTTAAAAATGTTTTGAAGATTTATGAAGTCAAATCTATTCATTATTTGTTTCTATCATCTTGTTTCACATGTCCCTTACTTGTCTAAAAATTAATGCAATATTTCTTTCTTTCTTGTTAATGGCTCTAGTTTTTACATTCAACCCTTAAATGCAGCTATAACTTATTTAGAGATCTTGTGGTATGGATGAAGACCCAACTTAATTCATTTTTCAATCTCATTTCTTAAATGATCTAATCTTCCCCTTTTAGTTTGTGATGCTTCTTTATTAATTTCTCTTAAGCTGATCTGACTGGTGATTCTTAAACACTCTTGTTTTAATTATTATGCCACTGTAATATGTTCAAATGTCTATAATATCAAGTCTATTTTCTTTCCTCCCAATGTTTTCTTAGCTACTCTTGTGCTTCCCCCCACCCCATGGTACTGGAAATTGGACCCAGAGGCACTCTACTACTGAGCTATGTGCCCAGACCTTTTTAAAAAAATGTTTCATTTTGACAGCAGATCTTGCTAAGTTGTCCAGGCTGGCATCAACCTTGTGATCCTTCTGTCTCAGCCTCCTGAGTAGTACTCTTATACCTTCAAGTAGAATTTAAAATCATTTTCAGTTTAATCTCCATTCTCACTCCTCAAACTCCATGGTTATTTTGGTGGGACTACATTAAATTTGTAATCATCTAGAAAGAACTGTATATGCAGGAATACAATATGCCTGTGCATTCACTCAAATATTTTCTTATGTTAATATTGATCAATAAAGCTTCATACTTTTCCTGTTTAGTTAGTCTTACACATTTTCTTATCAGGGTTTTTCTACATTTTTCTCACTTGAAAAATATATATATATATATAGTGATCTAGTCTTGTTAAAGTTTTCAATTACCTAATAAAGAAAAGTCAAGAAATGTGTTTAAACACAGAATAAAGAAAGTTGTATTATGAGGAAAAGAGAAAGGGACGAAGTTTGGCGTGAACATATATGCTTCTAATTCTAGTAACTTCGGAAGGAAGCTGAGGAAGGAGGATTGAAAGTTCACAGCCAGTCTCAGCAATTTAGTGAGGCCTAAGTAACTCAGTGAGACCTCATTTCAAAATAAAAAATTAAAAGGGTTGAGGATGTGTCTCAGTGGTTAAGTGCCAATGGGTTAAATCCCACCTAAATAAATAAATAAAGGAAGGAAGGAAGAAAATGTCAGGAACTAAGCTGGGAAAGGTCAATATTTATGGGGTATGAAGATGCACAGACAAAAGGAATGGATATTAAATAATTCATGACACTTATTAAAGCCACACCAGGCCTGACTCTGGACCTGTGTCATGTGTCAATGTGTCACTGCATTTTCCATGAACCATACATGTCCATAAAATCACATTTTTTTCTAAAATCAAGGAGACACATGGATACTTCACTCATGTGGAATTATCTACTAAGAAGAAAAATGCCAACGCTCATTAAATTGAAACAATGGAGAAAATACTTTTAAGTGGTTCAGAGATATGTAAGACCAAAAATCTTGCCACCTCACTTGCATTGCCAGAATTTTGATGGATTCCCTCCCTCCGCCCCCTGCCTGCCTTTTTGTTGTTTCTTTTCTTTTTTGTGGTACTGGGGATTTAACCCAGGGCACTCTACCACTGAACCACACCCCCAGTCCTTTCTATTTTTAAAATTTTGATTCAGGGTCTCACTAAATTGCCCATGTTGGCCTTGAACTTGGGATCCTTCTGCCTTAGCCTCCCAAATCACTGGGATTATCAGCACAAGCCACTATACCAGGCTTGGTGGATTTCTTAATGTGTTCTACCAGGAATTTTCTGCAGAGTTCTTTTAGTTACAGGATACCACAGATAAAAAATTAGAAAAGGTTAAAAAAGTAAAAATATAGTAAGTGAAAGAATTCACCAGTAAATTCTGAAACAAAAGGGGTTTCTTTGAATTTTTAAATAATTATTATTAGTATTGAAGAAAATTATCATCACTTACTAGATTTGCTAAATCCAGAAATACATTCTTCCAAAAATTCTAACGTGAGGTGTGGCTCATTGGCTGCCAAGGTCTTACTAATAGAGACAATAAAGAGGGTGTTGTTGGCAGGGATACATAAACCTGACGTCTCTAGTAACTGTCCTTCAATTTTTAAATTAAAGGTACAAGTTAAGGCACACAGAAGATTATAGGCAGCTGACCTAGAAGAAAGCACAAATGAAGGTGTTTTAAAACTTATTTTTCCTTATAATTCCACAAATTTTTCATAACATACAACTTCTGATACTATTACAAAGCATGATCAACTATTTTTAAATTTTATGATCAAATAAAGATATTATGGTAAACCCAAATATCCCTTGATCATTTAGGGTTTTTTTTTTAAAAAGAGATTCCTGACATAACCAGAAGAACACTGTGAGGTTTCTAAGACGGCAGGTATATGCTTTCTTAGAAGACATTTTAACTGGGACATAAAATACAAGAGGTTTATGGTCCTAAAGACAACGGGAAACAGAAGAAACATTATGTTTTTAGTGAAGCCAAAACACAAATTGTGGTTTTCTCTCTGCTAGATCCAGTTAAAACAGGGATCATAAGAGAAATAAGGTGAACCTCATCAAATGAGAATGTTAAAATCTTTAGTCAGTATCTGCTGAATTTCTTGTGTGGGCATCACACAAAGGCACCACAAACTGGAGGTCAAAACCAAAATTAACTATAAACCCCCCACACACACATTTTCACTACTATGACCTCGTTCCATCATATACAGTCACTGCAACTGAAAAGCTATAATATTCATGCTCCATTAGAACAAAAAATTCACTTACAAAACTCATTTGATTTTAAAATTCTATTTTTTCTCTTTCATTCATCAAAGGAAATAGTTTGTTCAATAAATTTTAGGTTTTCCTTACCTCTGAATTTTTATCATGCTGATATATTGATGCAACAACTATACAGAGGAAAAAGTCATGGAAATTTAAGTTTGCCTAAAAGGCTTGTTTTCTAGGATGACAGTCTTCAGCAAAAAAGCAAAAGCTGTCAGCTTGCTTTATTTCACTAGAAAAGAGTACACGTTCATGCAAGCTAATAATTGTTAGAAGGTTGTAAGTACTTTCAATAAATAATTTAAAAATTTGAAATTAAAGACAAGTTTATAGTTCTATTTTCCTAAAATGAAAATATTAATGTTATTATTTCTAAGTTTATGTATCTTTTACTAACCTCTAGGGATTCTAAGTTATACTATTTTGATACTATTTTTTACTCTGTATAATAGCTATAAAAAAATTGGGCTTCCTCAATCTGGAGGTAGGTGGCACAGACCCCTCTGAAATAATGAAGTTAGGCATACATAAAATTTTGTGTGATTTCTGGGAGATCACAGACCCCAAGAGGCCCATCTAGTCAAAGAAATCATATAGAAGTTCCCCACCTCCTTTTACATAAAGGAGAATCTGGAATCCCAAAAGGTCACTATAAAACTTGAGTTGTGCTATAACTTGAGGAAGAGTTTCTGGAGCTAAGGATTTATATAGTTTTAATATTCCTATTCAAAATGCTTAGGAGTGGGGGAGGAGGGTTAGGGAAGAACAGAGGTTCTTTGGATTAGACAGAGGGGAATGGAGGGAAGCGGTAGGGGGGGCAAGAAGGACAGTAGAATGAATTGGACAATATTAACCTATGTGCATATATGATTACATGACTGGTGTAATTCTACATCATGTACAATCAGAAGAATGAGAAAGTTATACTCCATTTATGTATGATATGTCAAAATGCATTCTACTATTATGTATAACTAATCTGAACAAACCAAACCAAATCAAAATGCTTAGAACCAGAGTGTTTTCAGATTTCAATTTTCTGGATTTTGGAATATTTGCATGGACTTTACCAGGTGAAACATCTCAAATTAGAAAATCTGAAGTCCAGAATGCTCTGAAATATGAAATGTTATGAGTGAGGCATTGACATGGCATTCAAAAAGATTCAGATTTTGGAGCATTTTGGACTTCATATTTTCAGATTAGCGGTGTTCAACTTCCATCTGTAAAAATCCTGACAGTGCCAAGGTACTTGAGACAAAGAATTATCCTAAGACAAGGAAAGGGAAGAAAAAGGAGAAGGGGTACAGAGAAACCTTGGCAGGGAGGGAAAAGAAAGGGAGGAGAAAAACACTATTTTCTAAGCACAAACTATTTGCTAGGTGTCATACTATACTACCACACATACTACTTATTAAACTTCTGTGGGTACATAAGAAAGGTACTGCTACTTCTATTTTACAGGTGAGGAAATGAGAGCTCAGGGAACCTAAGTACCTTGCCCCAAATCATGTACACCTACAAAGGAACAGATCTAGATTTAAACCAAAATCTACTGACTATCCAGGCCATATTTTTTCCATATTCATGTTCAAATTATCAAGCCTGAACAGAAACCATCATACTGTGCTCAGAAGACAAGTATATTTGTCTTATGGTTTCTTTCAAGAACCCTACTAAAATGAAATATGCAGAAAGTATGCAATAATGTTTGTCTTCAAGTTACTGAACATTAGGACTTCCTTTGTCAAATAATGATAATCTGACTTGACAATTAAGAAACTTAATAATGATATGCTTTTAAATACAGGGAAAACTTAAAGAGAACTCAGAGGAGGTGAAACAACTGAGTAGTAGACTTTTTTAAAAAGGACGTTTTCTTAAAAAAAAAAAAATGTGCTATGTTGTCTATTTTAGAGGAAAGTTTCCTGGAGAAAGAACATAAACTGGTTTAGAATGAATCACCCTATTCAGAATTCCACATTTCATGTGAATACCCCACAACTTGATGAGGTCACACTGGTTAACCAACACAGCATACCTTCCAACTTACAGTATTAAGAAAGACGGTGTCTTAAAGGCTTATTAAGTGCTCTCATTTTAAAAGCAACAAACCCTGAATAAAGCTGAAGTAAATTTTTAATCAAACTTACCGTAAACTAGGATCAGAACTGCCTAAATTAAGTAATGCAATATTGAGCAGTGTCCCAGGGACATCTTTTGGTCGAATCTTGGTGTGCTGGGGGATGGAGTCAGGCTGTGACAGCTCCCAGCGGGTCCGGATATGAATGATAGATTGAACAATGGCTTCACACTCCTGGTGCATGAAGGTGAGAGGTGTTCCCTGATTTGCAATGGTTAAGGTGAACTGGTTCTCATCCACTAGGCAAATTTCTTCAATTTCCGAGGCATAATAGATATCATTTAGAAAGACTGATTGCCCTAGGACTTTTGTTCTCTCTGCTGAGGTTACTTGAACAGCAGTAGAACCAACCTGGAAAATGGTGGTAAGTCGACAAAGTGGAAAATAATTAAATTCCATTATAAAGAATTCTAAGAGGCTCCAAATACCAATCAACCCACCTACCCACCATTATTTGCTATTTAAGGAGAAGTTACTATAGTATATATTCAAATACTTTAATTATTGTGATAAATACTCAAACTGAAAACATCAGAAAAAAATTAATTTGGCTTTAAAAAAAAAGTTGAGAATCCTATACACAAATGCTGATTTTATCCTGGAGATTCATGCTTTTCACTCTGCAAAAATTATGTACTAATCAGAAGAAACCTCACTAAGTGATTTCCATTTTCCACACATTCTTACTATTTGATTGACAGATAGCAAACTACCCATTCTACAGCACTCTTCTGCCTCCAACCCAATCTAGACTTAAGCATTCACCTCTCTTGTCTTCTGCAGAACCTCTTAGAGATAGAAATCTTAGTCTTCCTAATCTGGACTTACTTGAGATCTGACATGCAACTATTAGGATACTTAGGCCAGGATATAGTCTGGTTAGGCAAGAAAGGCAATGAATCAATCACAAACACAGAATGAAACTTACCTTAATAGAAACTTTGGTGTCTTTGTGAGCTAGCTTGAGAGCATTATGGAATACCTTGAGGTCCTCTTCCAAAGCCAAGGTGGCAGCAGGTAGTTTTTGTTGTTCATGCTCTATGTGTTCAGCCAGTTTCCCAGGACAGTCTATGAAAATGAGTCTTTTGCTGCCTTTGAGACCAGTCAGCAGCCGCTCATGATACTTGGTGTACTCTCTGACCCAGGAGTTACAGTTATAGATATAGACTGCAGAGACATTATCATAAGCAAAGCCAGGAAAAACAACAAACCACTTGGAGAGAAAGTCTGTTTTAAAGCGATTGCTAGGCCCAGTATGGGTAAGGTCCACTACAATTTCATATGGCTTTGCATAATATGGCTTTAAAGTTAGTAAGACGTGGTATATCAGCAAATCACCATTGATTTGACCAGTTTTGAACCTAAGAAAGATGATAAAAAAGGACAAAGGTTATTAAAGTTTTGAATAAATATATAGATGCTACTAATCTATTTTCTTTATTCTGGATTAGTTTTCTACAGACAACAGTAATAGAAAACCATTATTCAAAGTCTAGATATATGTTTTAAGTCAGCTGTTCTACCAACAAGGCTAAAGTAAAAGTAAAGAGACAAATTTCCAATTCAAATATTTTGAATAATATTTTGCCCGTTAGTCAAGAAAGGAGGAAGACAGTGGTCACTGGCTTGTTGCTTCTGGGTCCACCAAATTTCTCAGGTAAAAAGTGTGGGTAGGAATGACCTACCTGGGGGTCTGGAGTGAAATGTGATATGCTTTATCCAATCCATTTATTTCATCTCAACTAGAGACTGGTCCAGCAATGAACACATGACTCAAATCAAGACAACAAGGCCAGAGGCCCAATTCAGGGACTGACTTAAAATGTTTGGATTTGAGGTCTTTTTCTAAAACATGTACCTCAGGGAGCTTCTAGCTCATATGTGAGGTTATAGAGGAAAAGCCTGTCTAAAAATGAAGAGAATTAGGTGAGAAACAAAAACTGGGGCCTTGACCACATCATTTGAGTCCTAGATAAAGTCCCCTCTGAGGTCAAATTTATCCCTGAACTCTTCAGCTGTGTGAGCCAAAAAAATACTAATTTTTGATTAAGCCATATAAGGTCATACATTGCTTGAAACCAAAAGAATACTAATTAATATGAGTAGCATGGAGAGAAAGACCTGACAAACGTGGTACTGGAATTTCAAATCCAAACAACCTATATTACCTTAGGGCTAATGGTATTAAGTGAGCTACGTTGACTACTGCCATCAGAATCAACTGGGGTGCTTGATAAAATGCCCAGGTCCACTAAATATGAATAAACAATCTTCTTCTCTGATCTTTATATGCACAAACATTTCTGAATCAAAATTGAAAATATCAGGGAATTATTCAACTTTTTTTTAATTAAGAAAGAAATGATATGACCAGAGTTATATATAGGACATATGAAGGAGTTGGGGCTAGCAAAAAGGATAGTAATAATGTAGGTATGACTAATAAGGACCTAAAATACTACTGTGACAATAAAAATAGCAAAGAAGAAATCAATTAAAGAAAATGAAGAAAGGACCAACATGATCCAAAGTCTGATCAGGACTGAAACAAAGAACACAAGATGGACTTGCTATTTACCAAGACTCTGAGATTACCAAGTATGTCACTATCAAGAACAGAAACTACGAGAGCATGAAAAGGGCAACAACATTTGCAGAAAAAATAAAGACCATTTTAGACTTGTCAAATTGGAGGTGGTGACAGGACATGTGAGGAGAATGTACATGTGTACATACATACTATATCACACAAAGGCATTTTCTGTCCCACATAATCTACGTTTATTAGATATTTTCTTAAATCATTGTTACAGTTCCAAATTTGGAATGTTGGATATGTGTATCATTGTTTCTATAATCTAAAAAATACCAAAGACTCTAAACTCAGGTTTTTAAATCTGTCTGAGGTATATAAATAAAAAATTTGGAGAAGACAGATTTGATGGTGCACACCTGTACTCCCAGCAATGAAGGAGGATCACAAGTTCAAGGCCAACCTTAGCAACTTAGTGAGACTCTATCTCGAAATAAAAGTAAAAAATAAAAAGGGCTGAGAATGTGGCTCATTGATTAAGTGCCACTGAGTTCAGTCCCTAGTGTCCCTGTTCCCCACAAAAAAAGCCATCTGACAAATTCTATTGAATATTACTAACATCACTGAAAAGCATATAGCAGGCATATATAATGAGCAAAAGAGCCAAAGGCAATACGTGGAAAACCCTCCCTGTTCTAGGGGCGGGATTTGTTCCACAAAGCTTCCTGTTATACTACTGGCCAGCTAGACAAGTTGGAGGTTTTTTTCTTTTTTCTTTTTTCCTCTGTGACATGTTGCTTGAATTGCAGCAGAAAGGAAATGTGTCATCTGTGGTTTGGTTTTAAAAGTGGAAAGCTAGCTGTACATATCCTTTTTTTTTTTTTTAACTGCAGATTTACTTAAGTTTTGTATTCTCCAAGTCTATTCTACTTTAAATAAGAAAAGAAGACAAGAAAAGAAGTGGTTTATTAAAATCACGTTATAATCAGATTTGACCAAGCATTTTGTAAGGTAGGTCATATGTATGGTTTTTATTATGACTTCTCACTTACAACTTTGTTCAGATTAGTATTTGAGGAAGTGCTTTCAAAGAGTAAGAATCTCACTAACAAAGTAGAATCATAAGTGACTGAAAATGTTTGCTGTTTTTTTCTGTTCTATTATGTAAAATCATTTAAATATTATAAAAAGAAATGCAAAGACAATTGTTAACATGAAGTTTTAAATTAAGATTAGGAAGGATCTGGTTCTGGACCCCATGAGTGAATTGAAAAGACTTGTTATTAAAAAAAAAAAAAAAGTTTAAAAAGCAATTCTCATTATTGCTGCTTAGGCATTTTATAAAGTTTAATGAAAATAACCAGAGATAAAAAATGATTTGGTAAATGATTTGGTAAAACAACCTTGACTATCTGGAATAAATTAGAGAGTAGAAACAGTCCTCAATTCTCAGGCATTTGTAAGGGTAAAATAAAGTCTCACTTTGTCATCGGTTTGTTTATTTGGGCATGGCAGTACATCTGGCTGAAGACAATCAACAGCGGGCCTATTATCTGTCTGGTGGTAAGCACTGCTAAAATGTGTGCGAATACTATGAAGCATGCTACATTGTTATGGACTAATGTAACAAGAATAATTTACTTTAAATCATTTTAGAATCTATTGCAGAAGTCCAGTCTAGTATAAAAAGATGGAAACTACTTGCTAACTCAATTTAAAGTATTTCTTTTTCGGGAAAGAATCAAAGTATTCATTTAACTTTAAACTGAAGCTGAACAGTAATATAGTCAGTGCACTGCATCTTTAACTGTCTATTAAATATCATGATCCAAAAAGTAATCTTGATCCTAGAGTATTTAGTAAAGTTTTTTTTCCCTCTCTACTATCAATATGAAATATTTCTTCAGGTTAGTTTCCAAATTAACCTTGCTTATTTTATGCTATTTTTATTTATGTAATTCAACATATCAGATTTGTTATTCTCCAATTCTGTATTTCAATACTATACAAATGTTATCTAATGACATTAAAGTTACTACTTATAAAACATTAATGCTCAAAAGCATGACTAGCGGAGTAGCATCTGTGTCCTTTGGGAGTGAGTTAGAGATATAGAGTCTCAGGCACCATCCTAGACCTGCTGAATTAGAATCTGCATTAAAAAAAAAAAAATGACTAATGCACATTCGAGTTTAAAAATAATTTATAAAAAATATACAGGGTTCTTTCACCCCCTCCCCCCCAGTGCTGGAAATCAAACCTAGGACCTCACATGCCAAGACAGTTCTCTACCATTTAGCTACATCTCTAGCCTTATTACACAAGGTTCTTAACCAGACAATTGCATTTAGTATGTCTCAGAACAATCTAGTTTTTGCTTTTAGTTTCCTTGAATAAATGCTAACAACAAAATACACTCACAAATATAGTTCAGGACAAAGTGGCATACTATTACAAAAGAGATACCTCATTAATGGTTAGATTTTCTGCTAGGTTAGTAGTACCTGGACCAGATAAGGCAGTTCTACTTAAATCTCTGTAATCATATGGTGGATAATAAGAACAAAACATGTCCCCTTATTATATAAACTTCTAGGAAGCTCTGAGCCACTGAATCTCAATTTATTATTATTATTTTTTTGGTGTTGGGAATTAAATTTAAGGTCTTAACTATTAGAAGTGCTCTACCAGAGCTACACCCCCAGGCACTGAATCTCAGGTGCTTCAATTATATATTGGATGCTTACAATCTGTCACTTCATTCTAAGTCTCTAGGATCCTGATGATATATTTCTTCCCATTTTATCATACAATTTTGTTTTTAGAATTATGCCAAAATCAGAAAAGAATGCGAGTTACAAAATGGAGGAAAACAGTCAACTTCTGTTGAACTACTGAGATTATTCAGAAGAAATCTTTTTTATCTCCTTTCTTTCTTCTTGTTGTACCAGACTTTAAGGTTGAGAAAACAAGTACGCCCTTGCTTATTGCAAGAGAGTTGCAATAAGGAACTGGGGATGTAATTCAATGGTAGGGCACTTGCCTAGCATGTGTACAACACTGGATTCAATCCCTAGTACCAGTAAACAAAGTCACATTAAGTTAGGGGAAATATAGGTAAAAACAGAGGATCATCACCTTCATTGCTTTTGTAAATACTGGGAAAATATTTCTATGTACCTCCTTATTCTAAGCATCAAGATAAGCACTGCACAAAGAAAAACAAAAAACACCTTGAATTCCTATTTGTAGTCCATTTTCTTTTAGTTTCTATCAATTTCTCACCCTCCCCTCTAAAACACCACACAACAAAACAAAACAAACAAAACAAAAAACCTTGTCTTTTCTTTTCATAAGTAAAACAAAATTTTAAAGGCCAAATTCTTCTTTACTACAAAGATTGGTCACATTTTAGATGGAGGGTGGGGAGTTTTAGCAAGAATGATCCTTAAATGGTTTTCTTTTTAAAATGAGGAATCAAAAAAGTAGAAGCAGAAGTATCTAACTCAAAGCTGAAGTCTAGCAAGTTTAAAAGGGAAAAAATATGAAAAGTCACAGTATTCATTTAAAAATGATAAAAAATATTTGTAATGCTAATTTATGCATCTAAAAGTACAGTAGACATTAAAATGCTTCTTTATACATAATCTAAGAAAATTCAGTTGAGAAGGAATTCAATAGCAAATGTTAAGCATAAGCTGGTAGTTTACTTTTAACAACTGAACTGTTTGTCTTTTAACAACAGTCACTAAAACTAAGGAACTATTATTCACAAATTAACAAATGGCATTGATGTCCCAACAGATCACCAGTATACTCATGGAAATGGAACACACAGGACATTACCTGCGTCTTGTCTTTCTGATGATGACAACTTTTCTTTTGTCTCCTGGAACAAAAGCAAACTATACACATCTGTGGGCTAACAATACTACTGCCTGGAATTTAGTTATTCAAAATACCACAGGCAGATACCAAAATGAAAACACTGACACAATCCCTTTGACTCCTGAAGTGGATTACAAAATTAATTCTACAAACAAGCCTGAAAGAGCAACATCATATAACATCATATCTTTATCTCCTAAATCTGAGCAGGAGCTCTATAAGCCTTCTGTTGCCGGGAAGAGTTCTCCAACAGCAGAAAACATTGAAAACACAAGCAAAAGTCATGGTGAAATTTTTAAAAAGGATGTCTGTGAAGAAAACAACAACATGACTATGTTAATTTGCTTAATTATAATTGCAGTGCTTTTTCTTATCTGTACCCTTCTATTTCTATCAACTGTAGTTCTGGCAAACAAAGTTTCATCTCTCAGACGATCAAAACAAGCAGGCAAGCGTCAGCCTAGAAGCAATGGTGACTTTCTGGCAAGCAGTGGACTATGGCCTGCTGAATCAGACACTTGGAAAAGAGCAAAGCAGCTCACAGGGCCCAACCTCATGATGCAATCTACTGGAATGCTCACAGCTACAAGGGAGAGAAAGGATGAAGAAGTAACGAAAAGTTACTGACAGATGCTTTAGGGAAGAAAAATGACTGCAAAGTAAAGATGAGAAAGGTTATGGAATAAAAAAGGAAGTCAGTTTGGTATTTAATGCCAAAGTGTTGGACAGATGATCTAAAATAATGACATGTAATTTAGCATTAGACACATGAGAAAGGGAGATTATAACTGCTTACTTAATTACTGAAACTGTGTGATACTGTTTGACACTGAATATTTTTAAAAAGAAAATAAACCACCAAGCATTTGGGTAAGGTTTTAAAACTATAGTGGAGAAAAAGAAAGGATAATTAAATATTCTCTATTCAGCAATAGTAGTTAGATAATCTTTGTTTGAATGTAACTGAACTGTGAAGTAGTTTTAGTATGTTCTTAGAGTCAAATATATACTTCAATATCTAACAGAAGTCAAATTCCTAATGTGTAGATTTGAACTGCATAACATAATGGAACCTTTGCTGGATGTGACAGAATCCATATCAGCTCCTAAGTCAACACAACTAATTTTAGGTTACATGCTTTCATCTTTACATATGGTACACATAAGAAAGAGCTTTTTTACTATAAATATTAAATTAAAACTTAATTTTGTATAATAAAACTCATTAGAAGAAAACTGACCACATATATTTGCATTTTGTCTTAGAATACATTGTAAAGGTCAATGAGAAGTACAGCACAACTAAAACAGATAAGATTTATAGTCACATCAAAAGGTTAAGATAAAGTATATCTTTCTGTTTAAGAGTAACATTCATCTTTTTATAAATACTGCTTGATGGAGTATTAATATTAATATTTGGGCTGGGCATGATGGTGCATGCCTACAATCCCAGCTACTCAACAGAGCAAGACAGGAGGATTGCAATTCAAGATCGGCTGGGGTAATTTAATGAAACACTGTCTCAAAATTAATAAAATAGGCTGGGGATATAGCTCATGGTAGAGTGCTCTTGGGTTTGATGCCCAGTACTGCAAAAAAACAATTAATATTTGGACTTCAAGAATGTGAAGTGGCTTAATAAATGACCAATTTTATTTTTCACTATATAATATTTTCAGGTTGGAAAACAGGATATTTTAGGTAATTGCTTAACCTTTGAAGAAATTGGCTTCAAGTAAAACCATGACTTACATTCAAGTCAAGATTTCCATTTTCAATTAAATATATTATAAAAGTTGGTTTGAAAAACTTTTTAATATCTGTTGAAACTGACAGAGGACATATTAATTAGAGACTGGGCTATATGTTTTTTAAAAATCTCATCCCTTAGTGAGCATTCCATATTACTTTGTGTAATATGCTAGTCATTTAGGAAAAGATTTTATGTATTTTTTCAAATGTGACCATCATCCTAATCTCCCTTCTTGATGAGATTCTCACCTTGGCTACCTATCAGAACAACACAAAGAGTTTTTAAAAAACAACAAGACCTAATTCTTTTGCACACCTTCTGATTCAATTAGAATGGGGTAAGTTTAGGAACTGGTAGTTTTTATGGAACTCCCTAGTTGGTACTACTTTTGGCCATCAAATTCACTTTTTACAAGTTCTATGACCTTGAACATCTAAGCTATATCTTAAAATGAGGTGGGGGGAAGCATCAATTTTATTATCAATTTGTAACAAAAAAAAAAAAAAAAAAAAGAAACTATCCCCTAAACAGTAAATCAAAATTGTATTATTCCAGATAAAGCTAAATGTCAAAGTAAAAAGAAATATATGAGAAAAGCCAATCCTGTGATATCATGTTATCTTTTGAGCGATAAAATGTCCCAGCTTAGAAATGACTCTGGGCAGCACTCCCATTTTATGCACGTTAAATGTCTGAAACTGAACACCAGAACACATGAGATAACACAAAGTTCTCCTTGAATCAAGTGTCTCAAATAAATATCTGTCAGAGGAAATTAAAGCAAAACAGTATCTACAAAAATAAAAAATTAACTAGAAAACTTCTTTCATATTCAACATACTGGTCAAATATTTTCTCAAAGAGCAGAAAGCTTCTATATACTTCAGGAATATTTAAAATTGATCATTTACTGCCTTAGCTATTAAACACACATCCTCAGAATGATATCATTCAATGATAGTTCATGAATAAACAGAAGGAATTCCTTTCCAAACCTGACAGACGCTTAAAGATGGTAGGTAAGATCTCTTTCACTTCAAATTTTTTAAGTAATTTTTGAACAAAAATACTTTCATTTTCTACCCCTACATATTATGGTTCACCAGCTTAATTCAGGAATTTTAAAATAGTGAGGCAAAAATATGTAACATTTTAATTTTGTTATGCTACTCTTTTTGAATGAAGTTGTATGTACCTTAAACTAGGTCATAATCATCTGTGTTCTTCTACAATGATCGGGGAAGTAGTACACGAGTTGATATTGACCTACCTACTATAATACATGCTATGCAAGGCACGCATACATTTATTTAATCTCATTTAATCTCATAGTAAATCGGGGATTACAATCTCCATTTTTCAGATGAAGAAGACACAAGGTAACTTGCCCAAAGAAATTTTCATTCAGGCAGATTTTTCATTATATTTTGCCTACTTAATTTCTTATTTTAAAAAGTACATGGTACAGGAGATGTAGCTTAGTGGTAGAGCACTTGCCCATCACTCACGAGTTCCTGAGTTCAATCCCTAGCACAGCAAAAAATAAAATAAAGCATTTGGTGAGAATAATTTACTCTCTTACTTGGGCTTTCTTTTGCCTATATTATGAATGAGGAAATAACATTACCAGTCACCGTTATCTACTGTGTGTGAAGCATTTATAAATGTTATTTAATTTTCACAATACCCCAGTATGAGAAATATTCGTTCAGAGGAGAAAATGTTTACTCAAAAGTACAATGACTTCCCTAGGTCATACAGGTAAACAGAACACAACATATTTACTTCTTACTAGAAGAATCTAACTATGGGTAATACCCAGCTGGCAGCTTTTCTTTAGAATACATAATTTTCTCTTCAGGGCTCCAATCTAAATTTTTAAATTATATAACCACATTACTAGAGCATCTCAAATGTTTACTTAAAAACATTAATTAAAAGAATTCAAATCATATAGCTCCAAATTGTGTTTCAAAATAAGTTCTGTTACACTAGTACATTTCTTAGTCATTCTGAGGTTTATTGCACTTCCGGCAAGAGCTACTGATAAACTTCCTCTGTTTTGCAGAAACCATTTTAGTGGCTAGAGGACCATTTTTAAACTGAGGTGAACCACCCCTTTTGCTTTCTTGGCCAAATCACCAACATGTCCTATTAGAACAACAATTTAGCACTCTACAAAAGAAGTTAACAGGTAAGAAAATTCTTACATGGGCGATTTGGTTTTATCTTTGCTTTATACAAATTTTTAAAAAAAAAACTAAGATATCACTAGTATGTAAAACTTCAATTCAACTCTATAGTTTATAAATGTCTGTGATAGATTTTTGTGGGTTTACTGAATGGAATTAAAAAACACTCAAGTATTGAGCTTGCCTTGGAGAAAGATTTTTCATCTAGGTTTTTATAATTACAAGTACTTTGACTTTGACTTAATCAAAATGTTTGTTAACCTTAGTTTTGTAATGAAAAGAAATAAATATAGCCATGGAAGATAAATCTAAGAGTGACAAATAAAACTAGATTCTATGAGCTATGACCAAAATAATGTTAAAAATTCCAGGGGCTGGGGATGTAGATCAGTAGTTCAGTGACTATCTAACATAAAGTCCTGGCTTTGATCCTCAGGACCACACACACATATAAACATAATATTCTAATTTGATTTCTATAAAATTTTTCTATCCATAATATAATCTATAATTTAAATTATTTTTATTTTTTAATCCTCTTTAGATTCCATAATAAGAATGGTCACCTTCATTTAATTTAAAAAGAAGTAAAAAGAAAGATGTACTCGATTACCATTTTTTAAAGAAATAGAATTTTCTCTTCAAGTAATAATGAAAATACTATAATTCATTTTAAAAGCTCCCTAAGGCGAAAATGCTCTGATAAAATATGTATGCATATACTTATATCATCTGCATGTTTATGTCACATATTCTTATCTGAGACTTTAATAAAGAGTATAAGATACAGGAAAAAAAAACAAAGAATAAACAACAGAAAACTGTTAATGCATACAAAAGATGTTTACATTGTGAATAAACTGGGCAATTACAAAGTAGATTTTTCCTCTAAATAAGAATTGTAAGAAGTTTACACAAATCTGCAATTTCAAGGAATAATAAATTCACAGTGAAAATATCCTATTTCAACATTTCATAAACACTTTCTCTTACAGTAATACACTTTGAATTTCTTCTAAGCAACTATTACAGAAGCTAGAAAAAGAAAAAAAATTTTAAAGACTTGCCTAAAAAAGGAGTAGTCCCTAATTCAATGCTTAAAAGCATCTGTTTTTCAACTAATTCCTACATAATTCTACTTAGAAGTAAATTGTCAATTCTGAGTAAGTTTGAATTTGGTAAACATATATCTAATACCTTTCAATAACTAATCTTTAAGAAAGCACCACAGATTTTCCAGTAAACTTACTAAATATGATGACTGATAGGATGACCATTCAAAACTACCATTGCTGTTTCCATAGACTCGCAGAACTAAAATGGGTTTTCTTGTAGTTCTTTTCCTACTCTTTATGCAAGCCTACCTCCAACAGTTGCTTACATATCGATTCCCAGAGAGCTTATATCTTTTTCCTTCATAAAACATTTATAATTTTGCTATGAAAGGCTGCACAGCATGTAATAGAGGGAAAGGGCTCTGGTACAACATTGGCATGGTTTATTAGTGCCACTACTTAGAGCTGTGACACTTTGCCTATATGTATAACTTCTCTATAAGCTGAAAATACTCCCCTCTGGCTCATTAAAATAGAATGGTGCCTAGCATTTTATGGGTGCTCTGTAAATGATATTTATTACTACTGATAAAACATGGCCCTCAAATACTATCTTCTGTAATTCAAGATCAATTTTATTTTCTGTTCTTCCTTAAGATACAGAATTACTCTTTTCTTCCTTTTATGGTTTCAAAACTTCTCTAGTTGGAAATACTACTACTACTAAATTTGAATCTAATATATTTGAACTATTAACTTTTATTATATCAAAGCAACTGGAATACAGATACAATTTTTAAAAAATATCTTCTTAGTTGTAGATGGACACAATACCTATATTTTATTTATTTAACCTTATGTGGTGCTGAGGATCGAATCCAGTGCCTCACATGTGCCAGGCAAGCGCTCTACCACTGAACCACAACCTCAGCCCCAAGATATGATTTTTAATATAGCCATCTACCCTTGCCTTTTTGCCTAGGATATGTTCTCCAAATCTCGATTCCCTTTAAAAGACAGTATTTCTTTCTTACTTTTTTTTTTTTGTGGGGAGTACTGTGGATTGAACTCAGGGGAACTCAACCCCTGAGCCACATCCCCAGCCCTATTTTGTATTTTATTTAGAGGCAGGGTCTCACTGAGTTGCTTGGTGCCTCACTTTTGCTGAGGCTGGCTTTGAACTTGCCATCCTCCTGCCTCAGTCTCCCAAGAAGCTGGGATTACAGGTGTGCATCACCGTGCCCAGGTAAAAGACAATTTCTCTTATCATATCCAACTTAACATCATCAATTTCAAATATTGGACCCATTATGTACTTGTGCATTATAGTCACAAGAATGTATCTAATACATGGGGTTCCTGTTTCACTATAACTGCCTTTAACATGCTTACTGATTTAAACCTCAAAATGCCAGACTAAAATAATGAATAAATACTTTCACATGAAGATGACAAATTTAAGATTTTCCTAAGCAGGAGATTTCTAGAAAAATCCTACACAGAATGGGCACAGGTTCTTGGAAGTAATTAGCAGGTATATATCTGGATAGTGTCGGGGGGAAAAAAATCCTAAAGATTCTTGAGCAGACAGGAGAGTGTGAAATGAAACCTAAGTGAGCCTGTGAGAAAGATTCATTAAAGTCCTCTATCTTGGACAGACAGCTTCTTTTCGCTGGTCCCTGTACCCACAAACAGACCAGTGACAGGGAATAGCACTTTGTAGTTGCTTCTTTCAATCTTCTCCTCCAAGTTCATTTAATTCACTTCTTTGATAACTTCTTGCTAATTACATAACCACTATTTTTTTAGTTGTTTATTAACTTTTCTTTGCTGCTTCCTGTAATTTTTGTTTCATTTTTCTCATTATTTGTATTTCTTTGCATCCTCTTTTCATCTTCTTCTAAATTTTCTTTTTAATTTCTCTGGCCTCCTATTGTTCTTTCTACTACCTTCTTCCCCTGCAGAAACAATGCACTTCACATACATACCACCTACATACTAAAAGCAAGTATGTTAAATAATTTTCTGTACTCACAATACTACTTTTATTACATCTTGAAAAAAATCCACTTTTTTCACCAGTCTACTTAGTCTTCTTTTAAGTCTTACTCCTTCTCTGGACTATTCTAAATCGCTGCAATAGGATTCTATTAGACTCCAGTACTCTCATCCTAGAAGGGTAAAAAATGAACTAAGGAGTGGGAAAAAGTGGAAGGAGAGTTAAAAAATGGAATTTGGTTTTAATATTGCTGTAACCCTTAAATGACAAGTGAAAATGTCACACTGGGTTCTACTAACTTCCTATTGATATAAGAGGATATGATCCTACCACAATTGATCTTACAAACTCCACTGAGTTTATTTATGTTCCTGTTTGGGCTCTTTCCTCCTCTACTGCCTTTTTCAGCTAACTAAAAAGAGGAACCATATGGTTGCTTTATTTTAAGCAAAGTCACAAAGGAGGAAATATTTCTGGCTGAAGACAACTCATGGCCTATATGTTCTGTTCCTTTGGAAAACATTTTCTAGAAAAATTTAAAAAATAAAACCCCAAGGAACAACATTTTCTAATAAACTTTTCTTTGAGTCTGTAAGAACAGCAGGTTGGAATTGCATGAATGATAATCTTCTAGAGATGACTCAAATCCTAAAGTCTATGCTAAGTTTCAAATTTTTCCCTTTTAAACATTTTCTAAAATGGACAAAAAACAGAATTTACTGACTTAATAGTTTAACCTTCTCTGTTATATTCTGGTAGCAGTTTTTTGTTTTGTTTTGTTTTTTAGTACTGGGGACTAAACCCAGGGGCACTTTACCATTTAGCTACATTTCCAGCCCTTTTAATTTTTAATTTTTTTTTTTTTTTAATTTTGAGGCAGGGTCTCACTAAATTGCTAAAAGGCTTGCTAAATTGCTGAGGTTGGCCTCAAACTTGCAACCCTCCTGCCTTAGCCTCCCAAGTCACAAGGATTATAGGCATGTGCTACCATGCCCAGCCTAATAGAAGTCTTCAGAAAAAGTGAAATGGAAAGGAACCAAGAAGTCCAATATAGGTTACATGTTTTCAGAACTCCTAATGTAGAAGGTATTATGCTGCATAGGAATCAAAATACAAAAACACGAGACAGTGTAGGGCATTAGAAAGAATATAAGCTTTGAACAATAAAGCAATAAAAAAAACCCAAAAAACTAAGAGCATAATGTCAGGATGCCAAGAAAATGAAGTATACTGAATTTGTGAAAGGAAGGAAGGAAAGAAGAAAAGAAAAATAGAAAACCTTTGGAATCAGACGGTCCTGGGCACAAATTCCCAGTCACTAATAGTGAAATAACACTCAGCAAACTGCTTAACTCACTTGAATCTCTTTTTTTGTAAATCAAGAGCCATTCCTCATAAAGCCATTTAAAGATTAAGTAAAATAAATATGTAAAACACCAGGGATGGTACAACACAGTTGTTCTAGATAAGTATTTTTCTTTTTTGTTTCATTCTTTCTTCTTCAAAGTTCTTTATAATCTTGTTTGAGCAAATAATAAAAACATGAGAAGCTAAGTAATAAAAAAATAAACACAATTACTTGAGAAATTAGAAGTATGAGTGAGGTAAACACATGAAGAATTATCTAAGGACCTATACAGTAAGAACTAGGTAGATTCAAGGAATGGTTGATCTCTTTGGTCTGTGGTCAGTCACAGAGAACTTGGTTCAAGAAGGGGAATTTAAACTGAAGTCTGTAGTCTGAAGGGGGAAAGAGAAAACACATTCTAAAAGGGTAAAAAACAGCATAATTAAAGTGTTTGTTTAGAGAGAAAGGTATGTGTTTACAAAGTATGTAAGGAAGAGAACTCAGTTTAGAAGTTTTATCTTGACAGAAATGGGGAACCCCCAAGCAAAGGAGTAGTAACCCAATTCTGAATGCTTTTAAGAGCAATTCATCAGCAGTGGGCAGGAGAGGTGAAAGAACCATTTTAAAATTTAGGCTTGAAGCATTAAAGAGAGAGAGAGAGAGAGAGAGAGAGAGAGAGAGAGAGAGAGAGAGAGAGAGAGAGAGAGAGAATAAAAGGAAAGACAAAATGGGGAAAAAATTCTAGGTCTTTTCTTCTAAAATAGGGTCATTTATCATCACTGCACATCAGTTGGTGGAAGGATAAGCAATGAAAACTACTCAAGTATGATGAAAAGGCTGCTTTCAAAGTCTTTCACTGTACCTTGAAACAGCATCAAGTCTCTCTTAGAAAGACTTGCTATGAATCACAGAAAAAATAATTTCTTATTATGTATATCAGGATCTAACACTGAAATTTTCCTTTCCTGAAGGTTAAGAAATAGCTGATAATTACCATTGTGTTTGATGATTATACTCAGAGCTGGAAGGTGTTTTCCTACATAGCTCCTTACTTTAGAGATAAGGCTACTGACAACAGGACAGATTAAGTAACTAGTGCTCGTAGTTAGATATGAAGTTAGGAGGCAGAGATAGAAGTGGAACTTAATTCTTAAAGTTTTAGTGTTACCATATCTCACAAAAAGCTCTACCTGCCAAATTTACACATGTGCCTTCTTTTCCCATGCCCCTATATTCTTCCTGGCTGGAATACATACTTGCTTAATTAGTTCTCACAGATCTTTTATGATTCAGTTCCAGTTTTACTCCTCAGGGAAACCTTCCTGAAGCCCTCCCAGACTAAATTAGTTCCTCTGTGCAATTCCTAAATAGTTTTGTGAGAAAATTTGTTAAATTACTGTCATTTTTTTTACCTGTTTGGTTACCACAAGAAAAGAATCTGGAACACCTGAAAGGCAGGGATTTTTTTTTTTTTTTTTTTGGTACTGGGGATTGAACCCAGGGGTGGGTTAATCCACTGAGCCACATCCCCAACCCCTTTTTTATACTTTATTTAGAGACAGCATCTTGCTCCATTGCTTAGGGCATCGATAAGTTGCTGAGGCTGGCTGTGAACCTGCCATCCTCCTGCCTCAGTCTCCTGAGCTGGCGGGATTACAGACATGCATTACTGTGCCCAGCAACTTCTTTTTAAAAATATCCTAAATCTAGAACAGGACCTGACACAAATATGGTGTTTGGTTATACACAAATGAAAATAGCAGCAGGCTTATTTGACAACATGGAGAAGACTGACTTGACCAGGTCTGGAGAACTCTTTAGGATATTGAGCCTATGACTCTGAGTTGGATCTTCTTTTAAAAATATGTGATTTAGAAAAAAAATTTTTTTTTTAGTTGTAGATGGATACCATACCTTTGTTTTTATTTAGTTTTTTATGTGTGCTGGGGATCAAACCCAGTGCTTCATGCATGATAGCCAAATGCTCTACCACTGAACCATAGCCCCAGTCCCAAAATGGGATTCTTAACATAAGGATGCATGCTAGACACTGAGGATGCCACAAAGATTACTAATACAATGAACTTAGCTCATAAGAACCTTAGTAATACAATTAACCAAAAAAAAGATTTTGTGCATGCATGTAATCCCAGTGGCTCAGGAGGCTTAGGCAGGAGGATCATGACTTCAAAGCCAGCCTCAGCAACTTAGTGAGGCCCTAAGAAACTCAGTGAGACACTGTCTCTAAATACAATATAAAAAAGGGCTGGGGATGTGGCTCAGTAGTTAAACCTCACTGGGTTCAATCCGAGGTAGCTGCCCTCCACCAAAAGAAAAAAAAAAAGAAGTATGTGAGAGTTCTCTGAAACAGCATTGAGATAAAGATGAATTACATTTTAAATATGTTCAATTTGCTGAGAATGGAATACATACAATGGAATGTTCACAGGTTTGAGGGTTATGACATAAAGATAAGATTAGAAATCTTATAAAATCAGGAATAAAGAAAAGTAGATAAGGATGAGATGTGAATATCAAGTATCTACATTTAGGAGACAGGAGAAAAAGAAGAGCTAATGAAAGTGACATAAAAGGAAGGAAGAGGGCTAGGGTTGTGGCTCAGTGTAGAGCACTTGCTTTGCATGTGGGAGGCATGGGGTTCGATTCTCAGCACTGCATACAAAAAAATAAATAAATAAAGGTTCATCAACAACTAAAAGAATTTTTTGTAAATTTAAAAAAGGAAGGAAGACTATTTCAAACAGCTATTCAAATATTAGTGAAGGAATAGTCAGTAGTGGCAAATGTAGGACAATTAAGTAAAGATAATCAGAAAAAGGTAGCAGAAGGTCAATAGTTTTTATACATATATATTTTAGATGTTGATTGACCTTTATTTTATTCATTTATTCATATGTGGTGCTGAGAACTGAACCCAGTGCCTCACACATGCTAGGCAAGTGCTCCACCACTGAGCCACAACCCCAGCCCCTCAATAGTGTTTTTCAAGGCTGCAGAAACAACACTTGGACCCAGCATAATGAGTCTATGCACTTGAGAAGTATGATATGAGATGAAGGAGTATAATGTAAGAAAGCTAGAGGGGCTTCAGGGGCCAATATAGATCTTACACCAGGATTAAAAGAGCTGAGAATGGTAGTGCACACCTAAAATCCCAGGGAGGTTGAGGCTGAAGAACTGTGAGTTCAAGTCTAGTATGGGCAACATAGTGAGACCCCCATTCCAAAGAAAAAAAGAGAGATCACTGCCCTGGAGGTCTAAATGCTGTATGATAAGCTGGAGTATATTCAAGGGTTATTTACACTAGCCCACAGTTTGTCAAGTAAAATTAGAATAATAAATATTAATTGGGTGCCCACCTGCTTTACACCAGGTATTGTAATGTAAAGTCAAATGTAACTAGATAACTTAGACACCAAATGATACCTAATTATCTTTCTTCTTCTTCTTTTTTTTTTTTTAATTATAAAGTCACTGATAAAGAGGAAACCAATCTCAAATGGATTCCAAGTATTTCATCCTAATTTTGGTTTTTGGATACCTGAACAACACATTTTTCTCAGAGACAGAGGCAAGTAAAACAGAAAAGCAATTACAATCTACTTTACTTACATCATCAATGCCATATATCTCAGCTAATTTTCAAAACACAAGAGGGACTCCTTCGGATCAACCAAAACAATTCAACATTTCTTCTGGACAATCAATATCACCTGTCAAAGTCGCTGCTGGACAACCAACACCTGCTCTTCATGTAGCACATACTCCTGCTGGACCACTTGCCTATAACATCACCAGACAACCAACAGCAGTAGCCAGCACTTCATTCTCACGAACAGCACTACCTGTGTTGACCTCTGCCAGACAACCACCACCTTCTGCCCACACTTCCACCAGACAATCACCAACACCATCACTTTCCTACCCCACCACTCAACAACCGTCATTACCCATAGACACATCTTCTGGAAAATCAGTGCTACCAACTGTTGGTAATCTATCTATACAGGCAACACCAACTGTCAAAAATTTACCGAGGATTACACCAGTGTTCATTTTAGAAACTACCACTAACAAAAGAATTTCAAATAAAGTCAATTATAATTCAATAGCTGCTATATTAATCAGTACAATTCTGACTTGTATGTTGGTGGTTATAATCATAATTGTCCTATGGAAATGCTTGAGAAAACCAGTTTTAAATGATGGAAACTGGGCAGGCAGGTCTCCATTTGCTGATGGAGAAACCCCTGATGTATGTATGGATAACATTAGGGAAAATGAAGTATCTACAAAACGTACATCAATTGTTTCACTTATGAACTGGAAACCAAGCAAAAGCACACTTTTAGCAGATGACTTAGAAATTAAGTTGTTTGAATCAAGTGAAAACATTGAAGATGTCAACAACTCCAAAACAGAGAAAATAAAAGATCAAGTAAATGGTACGTCAGAGGACAGTGCTGATGGGTCAACAATTGGTACTGCTGTTTCTTCTTCAGATGATGCAGATCTGCCTCCACCACCTTCACTTCTTGATTTGGAGGGACAGGAGAATAAACAAACTGACAAACCCATAATGACAATGACAACTGATCATGATCCTACTAATTTCCAACCATCTCTGAACAGTCTAAATCAAGTCTCCGAAGATCATAATTCTGAGATCAAACAGTCATATACATCATGCCCTGACTCATTTAACTTGCCTCTGCCACCAGAAGATTTCATAAAAAATCAAGATGATTCCAATAATGAGATCCAGTGTCAGGAGTTTTCTATTTCTCCTGACTCTAATCAAGATCTTAATGATTCCCTGCCACCACCACCAGCAGAATTATTATAAATATTATAACTTGCTATTAGCCAATCTTCTATCTTTAAATGATTCTATCTTTTGTTATTTCTCATGTGATGAAATATATAAAATGGTAACTGGTAGCCAATTTTGATTTTTATTCAGGAACTACCAGAAATGTGTTTAAAACCTATGTGTATAAGTGGAATTTTTTTAAAAACTGATAAAACAATGATGTGTTTATTAGCTATAGTACCTATCATTAAAGTACAGTACATCTTACATGTAGATGGTATATATGTCAATAACTTAAACATTTTGGAAACTAGCTATTGACATATACTTTTTATTACTCAACAGACTTTTTATTTTTTCCTGAGAGCTGTATATAAACTTATCTTGAATAAATAAAATTGAATCTTTCCATTTCAAAGTTTAGGATGGGAAGGCATAAGTTACGAAGTATACATTCCAAGTTTTAAATTAATACCTCAAGTGTTATATAAATATTCCAAATATTTTTTTATTCCAAATAAATATTATGGGAAGGAAAGATTGAGTTTGAGAATAAAGAAATTTTCCTCGTTGGTCTTACTGGAAATAGTAAAACAAACATATTAAAACATCAAACTGTAGAACTGGTTTGGTGACTTTGCCCTGAAAAAAATGTGAGCATGCACCATGAAATATAGGCATTTTCCCATCATGCTGAGAAAGTGAAACATTTTAAACTAGTTTACTTAGGATGTTACTTATTGGAGCTGGGGATGCAGCTCAGTGGTAGAGTGCTTGCTTATCATGTGCAAAAGCCATGAGTTCAATTCTCAGCACTGGAAAAAAAAAAAAAGTCACTTCATCATATACCTTAAAAACACAAACAAAAGGAAGTGTTAGGAAGAGAGGGAGAAAGGAACCATCTGTCACTATACACTGAAACTTCCTTTTTTTTTTTTGTACCAGGGACTGAAACCAGTGGCGCTTAAATCACTAAGCCATATCCCCAATGCTTTTTGAGACATGAAAGTTGCTTTTAAACAACCTTTTTAAAATGCAGAATTTCATCTTTTATCCAGTACCTGAAAAAATGTGAGGTATCAGAGTAGTGATGGGTCCAATCTTTATCGAAATGAAGGTGGAGAGCAGTTATGTCCTGAACCTATGGAGATGCCAGCCTGTGTTTGCAGAAATGCTTCTTTGCCCATAGTTTTCCTCTTTGCACATAGTTTTCCTCTTTATCCCCAAATGAACTCCAATGGGAGAGACTCACTTAGAATGAAATATGGTAGCCTTACTGCTAGCTTAGCCTTAGAGAATCTCTCATAGTTCTGGGATTTTAAGAAAAGAGTACAGTATTTATTGGTAGAACCAGTGTTCAAGAAACTAATAAAGTTCCATCTTTAATAAAAACTAAGACTTTTAGACTTTGGATTTTATGTACAATGTCCTTATTCCAGGGCATTTCTTACTGATCATTAACACTTTTTATCCAGGAAGCATTCTTCAAGCTACTTACGTTTCCTGAATAAGCATGTTTGTCATCATACTGAATTAGTTCTCTTCTCTTTTCTATTTAAAAAACTCTTTTGTGTGTTTTTCTAACTAAGCACTTTTAGGGCTAATTTACCCAGCTGTTATGGGGAGTCTGAGAATTTCTCAATATTCTTTGGAATTTTAAGTATTTTAGTTGTGGTGAATGAGATACGATGTGTTTATATGTGGTCAAGTCTTTGACATACCTTGAATCATCATAACCTGTAAATTTCACATATAAGGTAGTTACCTAAAGGGTTCTTTCCACATTTTTGTTCTTCTCAACACCTTTTTTTTTTTTTTTTTGACTGCTTACAGGATGGGAAATATAGGGAAATACCAACTCTTAGATAAAATAGGAGTTGATGACCTGGTCAGAGTTTTGTTTGGTTTCTTCAAATATTATAGGCGTTTTTTTTTTTTTTTTTTTCTTTCTTTCTGTTCTTTGTAGGATGGAAGAAAAGACTAATGACAGCAGCTTGGGATTTTTGTTTTTAAAAACATTTTCCGCTGGGTGGGATCGGGGGGGCACAATTCATATTTACTGTATGCAGTGTTCCTCTACTGAGGGTAGTGGAAACTAAATAGCCAAACAGTGGTAATCCTTGCTTAATTAAGCAGGAAGAAAAGGAAACTAATGAGAAATACAGGAAAGAAGAAAATGCTGGAACAAAAAAGAACCCTCGCCAAAAGGTTAAAGAACTAGGATCCAGAAGAGAGAGTTTATTTCATAAAAACAGCAAAGGACAAGGCACGGGAATAAAAGTAGACTGGATGTCAGTGGTGTTCTTACCAGGTCTGCAATAACCAGATTCAGAAACAAGTTTGAAGACCATTTAATTCAACTCCTTTTGTTTGTTAACTGCTGAGAAAACAGGACCAGGGAAAGCAAGAGACTGACTTAGAAGTAGTACCAAAGCTGAGTTTGCTCCTGATCTAACATTCTTTTCATCATTACAGAACCAAAGAGGACCTAGTTTATTCACTAAAATATAAATACAAACACACACACACAAAATAAGTATTTTCTATTTGGTGGTGGTAGAGGTTGTGGGGATACAATGAATCAGGTAAGAGTAATCTGAAATTGCTGATATTACCTAATTCTAATACAAAGTAAAGTATCGAAATACCTGAGCACCAATATAATTAAAACACTGTAGTACTGGCATATGATTAAACAAACAGATCAATGGGGCCGAATCAAAGCTCAGAAACAGACTTCAAATATCAAGAGCAGGAAATAGTGTTAGGACAATCATACATTTGAAAGAAGAAAAAACTGGAGCCACATTTCACACAAAATATGAAATTTTTCATGTAACAAGAAAATATAGGGCTGGGGATATAGCTCAGTTGGTAGAGTGCTTGCCTTGCAAGCACAAGGCCCTGGGTTCAATCCCCAGCACCGCAAAAAAAAAAAAAAAAAAAAGAAAAGAAAAGAAAAGAGAGCTGAATTCCTTTATAATCTGGAGGCAGGACACATTCCTAGCTAAGAATCAAAATCTAAAAGCAATAAAAAGAAAAGGAAAATTCAATTATACAAAACCTTTAAAAGTCAAAAACCTAAAAGCATTATTTGCAAAATCAAAAGAAAAATGGCAAACTAGAAAAATAATTGTACCTAAATTAAGACAAGAGTGCTAATATATCTAAAATTTTAAAAAAGTTCTAAATATGAGGGGATACAAAACAATACAAATGTGCAAAATATATAAAAGATAGTCACAGAAGGCTAGAGATACACACACACACACAAAGATATACAACCTTCCTCATAATTAGATGCATTTAAAATTACTCTGACATGCTGCTAATCTATTGGTTTGATATGAATCTAAAAGTTCAAAAATGAAGTCTACGGTTATTCTATACTGAACTAGTCACCCTGATATACTGCTAGTCAGATTGTGAAATTCCTCTAAAGAGAGGAATCTGGTAATATAAGGAAAAATTCCAAATGCATTCTTTCCCTTTTACCCAGCAATCCTACTTCTAACATTCCTTTTAAAACCATCACTGGGAAATGCATGAAATTATTTAAGTACAAGGGTAGTTTCTTGTGGCATTATTGGTAATAGTAAAAGTCTGGAAGCAACTCAGATGTGTTCACCAATAGAGAGAGGATGGTTGAATAAGCGATGGTACATTCCCAAATGGAGTACCAAGCATCATGAAATGAATGAAACAGATTCCTATGTATTGAGATGAAGAGATCTTCAAAATCTATTATTAAGAAAAAAAAAGTTAAATGACAGTATATATGGTGTGCAACCTTTCACATAAGGGGGGATAAGAACATAAAATACACATACATTCATATTTATGTTTGTAAAAAGAAATACTGTTAAAATACAACTAAAAGCTAATAAAAATAATCACCAATAGGGGAAGAAAATAGGATGAAGTGGTCAGAGAAGCAAGATTTCTGTCAATAGTCCTTGTTACATAACTTTGACCTGAGTGATTCCCTAAAAACTGAAAAATGAAAGAAAAAACAAACCTGTTATGATTTGGATGTGAGGTGTCCCTCAAAAGCTCATGTGTGAGAATGCAAGAAAATTTATAAATGAAATGACGGGTTATGTGAGCCTTAACCCAATCAGAGAATTAATCCCCCTGCAAGGGATTAACTATTCAGTGATAACTGACGGCGGGTAGGATGTGCTGGAAGAGGTAGGTCCCTGGGGGTGTGCCTTTGGGGCATATATTTTCTATCTAGCTAGTGGAGTCTCTCTCTGCCTCCAGCTGTATTATTTTGAGCCATTCCCTCTGCCACACTCTTCTGTCCTTATGTTCTACCTCGCCTCAGGCCCTGAGGAATAGAGTCAGCCCTCTATGACTAGACCTTTGAAACCCTGAGCCCCAAAATAAACTTTTCCTCTGCTAAATGTTCTTTGTCAGGTCTTTTGGTCACAGCAGTGAAAAAACTGACAAAAACACTAACTTTATGTCATATTTGTGATACAGAAATATAAAGAAAATAATTATTTCAAGTTGTATTAGAAAATAGAATTGAAGCTGGGCATAGTGGTACATGCCTATAATCCTAGCAACTCAGAAGGCTGAGAATGGAGGATTTCAAATTTGGGGCCAGTCTCACCAACCTTATCAAGACCTTATTTCAAAATAAAAAATAAAAAGGACAGGGTATGTAGCTTAATTGCACAAGGGCCCTTAGGTTCATTCCATAGTACCAAAACCAAAACAAAACAAAGCAAAACAAACCCCCTCCAAAACAAAACAAACAAACAAAAAAAAAAAAACAAAAACAAACCAGAATTGACCATATGCCATTAGTGAAATATATTCTAAGAATACAGCTATAAAGAAATCTTTAACTTTATTCAATAGTCTGTAATCCAGTTATAGCAGTACTGGCATTATTTTCAAACTACTGTGGGATGATGTAACCAAGCAATTATGTTATAACACTGTTAGGAGATATGGGGGACAGAAGAACAAATTAATTTTTTCCAAAGAAGCAAACAGATTAATCCAGAATCAAGGACAGCCAGAGAACTGAAGGGAAAAAAAGGAGAGGGGAAATGGGTGAAGAAACTGATACACTTGGATTTTGATGTGATGATTTCTATTTTGTCAGTTCTTCCACTTTTTGTTTATTTGTTCTGGTTTTAGTACCAGGGATTAAACCCAGAGGCACTTTACCACTGAGCAACATCCCCAGCCCTTTTTTATATTTCATTTTGAGATAGGGTCTCACTAACTTGCTTAGGGCTTCACTAAATTGCTGAGGCTGGCCTTACAATCCTCCTGCCCTAGACTCCCAAGCTGTTGGGATTACATGTTTGTTTTTTTTTTTTTTTTTTTTTTGTTTTGTTTTGTTTTGTTTTGCGGTGCTGGGGATTGAACCCAGGGCCTTGTGCTTGCAAGGCAAGCACTCTGCCAACTGAGCTATATCCCCAGCCCTCTTCCATGCTTTTAAAATGCTTCACTGAGTATTGTTTTCAGAAGGAAGTTCAGCCAATATACCTAAACTTTTTATGGGATAAGCATCCCTAATCCAAAAATCCAATGCTATGTTCACACAACAAAAGTTTTAGATTTCAGAGCATTTCAGATTTCAGATTAGGGACACTTAACTGGTAAAGTCTATGCACATGTTCCAAAACACACATACATATACATACACACGCACAAAACCATCTGAAATCTGAAACACTTCTGGTCCCAAGCATTTCAGATAAGGGATATTCAATCTGTACCGAAAACAGACAGTACTTTGACTTTTGATTATTTGAGACAACTGTCATCAACTTGAGAAATAAAAGAAAACTGAAGCTATTGGTTAGCACAAGCTAGCCATTTCCTGGCGGTGGTCTGTTGTATTTTTTGCAGTGTTGAGGTAATATATCCTAGGACACAAAAGAACATGGAAATTAATTTACTGATTAATCTAGAATAGTTACACAAATAGATATATTTCTTGACCTTGGTAAACTCCCCTAAAAAGGTAATTTATGTGTCTAAATAGTAATCTAAGATAAGCTGTAATAAACAATTAAGCCTCTAAAGAACTATTCTATTTTCAATAATAGTAATATAGAATTATTTTATATCATGAGAATTTCTAAAAACGTAAGAACATAATGCACTGAAATGATCCTCCTTTTTCTTTGAGACTTTCATAGTGATCTTTGAATAGTATGAAGCAACACAGCATGTCCCCAAACCTGAAATGAAAACACTGTCAAAATAAAAACATTGCATTAAAAGTTTATATTATATGCAATGGAGTTTAATCCCAATACAGACTAAACCCAAATTCACAGAATCCATCAGTTACCGATACAACATTTTCTTTCTTTCAAATGAAAGTTCTAGTGAATAGGAATGGTTAACTCTACTTCCTTAAGCAAAAGAGAGACAGAACTTTAAATGTCAAAGGCAATCCATTCTCTATTTCCATAACAATACTGCTGCATGTAGTATTTTTTAACACATTTTCCCCCCAGTACTGGAGATTGAATACAGTGAGGTCCTTTTTTAAAAGAATTTTATTTTGAGACAGGATCATGTTCAGTTGCCCGGCTGGCTTAGAATTTGTGATCCATTTGCCTCAGTCTCTTCAATCACTGGGATTACAGACATGCACCTCTGCGCCTGGTTAACAGGTTATTTTTAAACACTATTACTGATAACTGGTTTCTGAAATCCATATGAAGAATCTACAGTCCAAATGAATCCTCAAAATAAAGTGGCAATAAAGCACCTAATCAGTAATAAATTTCTGATGTTGCAGACTTTTAAAATGTAGATACTTTTTGAGGAACATTAATTTTATATAAAAGGTAACTTCTAGAGTATAGTCTCTTTTCTAAGAATATAAGCTACAAACTGGGCATGGTGGCATACGCCTATTATCTCAGTGGCACAGGAGGCTGAGGCAAGAGGATCACAAGTTCAAGGCCAACTTCAGCAACTAAGCCAGACCCTATCTCAAAATAAAAAATAAAATAAAAATTAATTTTTAATAATTACTGGTTTTCAAATGATGAGAATTTGTAATGAATATACCATAACTTGTTTTCTAAGGTAAACTGGACATTCTAGAAATTAGATTTGAGTTTTAACAGATTACTTTACAATCAATCTACTAAGAAGTGGAGTAAGTTTTCATAAATCTAATTGCATTTTATAACATTCATGAGTTTTCTCTTTCACATAGTTCATGTAATTTTAAATCTATAAGCTTTCTCAGAAAGATAAAATATGAAGTCTTAATAAGTCTTTTGAAACTGACATTACTATTATTATTATTGTTTTGTACCAGAGAGTGAACCCAGGGCACTAAACCACTGAGCCACATGCCCAGTCCTTTTTATTCTTTTAATTTTAAGACAGGGCTGAGGCTGACTTTGAACTTGCAATCCTCCTGCCTCAGCCTCCTATGCCACTAGGATTATAGGCATGTACCACCATGCCTGGCAACACTATTATTTCTAAAACATAAAATTAAACAAACGGTCATTCACATACCACCAAAAATATCTCTGGCGAAAACAACACTTATATTCACTTACCACCCATAGTAAGTTTCATGAAGAAAAATGTTTAACCTCAAATACACAAAATATAAAACATTTATTTTTACCATGGGAAATTAAAATTAAAAGCAGAAGGTGTTCATTTTAAAGGCATTTTAATTTAAAATTTTATTTTAAATCAAATAAAATGGGTTTGAGTCCCAGTACTGCAAAATAAAAAGCAAAAATGAAATGGCTTGTGTGTAGCTTGGGTCAAATGATCCTTATATCAGAAAGATAAAGACAAATAATCTCAATCAATTGCTTCTGAACCTCCTACAAGGGAAGCTGAACATTTAAGTGGTTGACAAATATGCAAAACTGATTAATAATCACCACACTATATCATGATATTTTAAAAGGTAACATGACAATTTTATCATTTATAAAAAGACAAATTAAAAAGTTAAATTAGTATCTTAGAAATTCATTCACAAGGAATGTCAAATCCATTTTTCACATTTTTAAATATGTAAAAAGAATGTAGAGGTATTAAAAAGAAGCACAGCTGATATTTAATGAGGAGGTCCAGCTCCAGACAAGTACATAGAAAGGAGGAAAGGCCAGCTCTAATTTACATGAGGTGTTCTAATCTATAGCAAATCTGAGATACATAAGTATGCTCAATGCTGTAAATTTTTTTAAAAAATTGTCCATTTTGTTGTGTGTGCACCTCTTGCAATAAATTTGAGTCAGCACCAATGACAGCTCTGCAGTCCTCCTATGTGGTACTGATCAGGTGGTTGCAGAGCTTCAGCTCACAGCAACACAATGCAGCTGAGCAGGCAAGCACAGCCCACAGTCAGAAACAGTTCCGACTCTCCAGAACAAGACGACCTTTAAGCTTCAAGTGTCCGGGAGAAAACGAGATGCTGATGTTGAAGACGACACTATGGTAAGCTGTCATTTAAATCAGTAAGAGATGGACTTCGGAATTTTTTCCCTTTTTATTTTTTTAAGAAAAAGTCAATGTTAGGATTGAATATATATTCAATAGCAAGAGCATGCACCAGGATTTGCTGCAGTATCAGTTGAGGGTTTTCTTTTTAATATGCATTCACTTTGTAAATATACATGTTTTGCCGGTAGAATTGGTATTGAAATATACAGGGGGGAAAAAACACTTTATAAAACGTGAGGTATGGTGTTGGTCTGGATTTTTCAAGTGCCTTAAAATGTTTTTACAAGGATATTTTTATCCCAAAAAGAATAAAATTTCAAAGAATTGTTTTCATATCTAAATAAAATCTCATCCTACATACACACACAGAGTCTTACATTACTGCAGAGATTTAAAAACAACCAAAAATCCCAGACACGACAGCCATTTTTTCCCATCTGAGTAAGAAAGCATATTACCAAAAACAGTAATAGCTTAAGACTTCAACTCTATTTGCAGAGAATGCTGTTTTATCATAGTAAGATTTTGAGAAGATTAATATGAAAAAAATATGGTAAAAGAGAAAATAAAGGAGAAAATGCAGGGGAGAGGGAGAGAGAGAGAGAGAGAGAGAGAGAGAGAGAGAGAGAGAGTGTGTGTGTGTGTGTGTGTGTGTTTGTGTGTGTGTGTGTGGTGGTGGTGGGGGGAGTCTCTCTTGCAACCAACATAGCCCCAATTGAAGGATTAGGCATTTGGACTATAAATGAAGGGCAGCTTTGTTAGTTTAATCACTGGAACAATTATAAAAAGACTCAGCAACAAGGAGGTTTATTGAAAATTTTGCCTAATGCTAACTGACCCATGCAGATGCTTAAATTGTATTTGCATATTAAAAGAAGGGTGTATCTGTTTGTTTCCAGGCTTTGATGGAATATCAGATATTGAAAATGTCTCCCTGCCTGTTCATCCTCCTGTTTCTCACACCTGGTATTTTATGCATTTGTCCTCTTCAATGTATATGTACAGAGAGACACAGGCATGTGGACTGTTCAGGCAGAAACTTGACTACATTACCATCTGGACTCCAAGAGAATATTATACACTTAAACCTGTCTTATAACCTCTTTACTGATCTGCATAACCAGTTAACCCAATATACCAATCTGAGGACCCTGGACATTTCAAACAACAGGCTTGAAAGCCTGCCTGCTCAGTTACCTCGGTCTCTCTGGAACATGTCTGCTGCTAACAACAATATTAAACTTCTTGACAAATCTGATACTGCTTATCAGTGGAACCTTAAATATCTGGATGTTTCTAAGAATATGCTGGAAAAGGTTGTCCTCATTAAAAATACACTAAGAAGTCTTGAGGTTCTCAACCTCAGCAGTAACAAACTTTGGACAGTTCCAACCAACATGCCCTCCAAACTACACACTGTGGACCTGTCTAATAATTCCTTGACACAAATCCTTCCAGGAACATTAATAAACCTGACAAATCTCACACATCTTTACCTGCACAACAATAAGTTCACATTCATTCCAGATCAATCTTTTGATCAACTCTTGCAGTTGCAAGAGATAACCCTTCACAATAACAGGTGGTCATGTGACCACAAACAAAACATTACTTACTTACTTACGTGGATGATGGAAACAAAAGCCCATGTGATAGGGACTCCTTGTTCTAACCAGATATCATCTTTGAAGGAACATAACATATATCCCACACCTTCTGGATTTACCTCAAGTTTATTCACTGTAAGTGGGATGCAGACAGTGGACACCATTAACTCTCTGAGTATGGTAACTCAACCCAAAGTGACCAAAATACCCAAACAATATCGAACAAAGGAAACAACGTTTGGTGTCACATTAAGCAATGACACCACCTTTACTAGCACTGATAAGGCTCTGGTGCCCTATCCAGAAGATACATCTACAGAAACCATCAATTCACATGAAGCAGCAGCTGCAACTCTAACTATTCATCTCCAAGATGGAATGGTTACAAACACAAGCCTCACTAGTTCAACAAAATCATCCCCAACACCTATGACCCTAAGTATCACTAGTGGCATGCCAAAAAATTTTTCTGAAATGCCTCAACAAAGCACAACCCTTAACTTACGGAGGGAAGAAACAACTGCGAATGTAAAGACTCGCTTACCTTCTGTGGCAAGTGCTTGGGAAGTAAATGCTTCATTTCTCTTAATGCTCAATGCTATGGTCATGCTGGCTGGCTGAGGGTCTGCATTTTCTTAAACTAATGAAAGCACTCCTCCCTGATGTACAGTTGGGAAAATATGCCCCTACATAACCAGTGATTCAAGCTATGTTAAGTATTCAAGAAAGCCAGTCTTACATTTCTGACTCTGATGTAAATGAGTAACTTGTCTTAAATAAAAGAAGTGCACAATGTCTTGGTACTTGCTGCTACTTTTCTGTCTTAAGTAAAACTAATGAATTTTTTTTTTTAAATGAGACATTTTCTTTTTAAGGCTTCGATTTATTGCACTAAATATAAAGCATCTAAACTTTAATATGTATTTTATGTATATTTACACTGTCAAACATCTGGGAAAAAAATAAAAGGTCTATGCTCATAACTGTGTCATTTGGTTTTCTAGTCATGTAAACCTTGGTAGAATCAAAATGGCCTAATCATTTTTGTTCTAGGGAACCTTGGTTAAAGTCTTTAAGGTGAATTAAGGATTCTTCTACTAAAGTAAAATTGTGGCTCCCACCCCTTGAACAGTTAGGCTACACCATTATTTTAGACACAAACCATAATTGTTTTAAACCTAAATGATGTCCTGCTTCTGAGGAACTCTTGGCTACTTTACAGATTATATAATGAACAAAAGCTCTTCAAAAGGGTAGAAGACACTAGGCTTTGCATTTTAATAAGGAAAGTTAAACTGTGTTTTTGCATTTAAGTATTAAAACACAATGTAATGAAAAGTTTTAGTTTAAGGACATGTAAAGGAGTAGTTTTAGTACATATTTAACAGACCATTTACAAAAAACTTACAAATATTTACAAAATTAAATCCTACTACTATTGGACCATTCCAAGGGAGGGAGGGAGAAGAGGAAGAAGGGAAAAGAGATGGAATTCATCTGGTGCTATAATCAGGTAATAAACTCAATAAAGCCACAGACTGAGGAGTAGGGCTGGGCATGGGACAGATTTGACACTCCAAACTGTACTGGAACTCCATTTAGAAAAAATTGAGAATTTTTTATAAATACAAAAGTAAGTTACCTTATAAATTAGTGACAAACACAAGAATCAGCAAAAGAAGCCCTGAAAGAAGGACAGATTAAAATGCAAGATAGCACAGCATAACTGAAATGAATAAGCCTCAAATGAGGTATTTAATTTGTGAAACATAAGGAACAATCTATAATTTCAAGCATCCCCAGAGATGGAATAAAAGTACATAAAGAAATTTTTATGTTCCTTCCCAAGAAAGTTTTAAAATTCAGATAGTATAATTTCCTGGTTTAAGAACACTTCTATTCAGAGACAAAGAAAAGTAACAACATTCTAATGTTCTCTTTTTCTCCTTTCCTTTTCAAGGAGAAACCTTATCTGCCATATCACCTTAATTGGCTTACCATATTAGGGAATCTCACCATGAGGAAAAGGGGTTAAACAAGTCCCTTAAAATGTTAAAATACAGTCCTTCCTTCCCCCATTCTTGCCCCCCTCCCTAACCCTAACTCTAACCCTAAAACTAACCCCTTAATAACAGAATGAATCAACCAACATTACCCTATGTAAATTTATGATTACACAAATGGTATGCCTTTACTCCATGTACAAACAGAGAAACAACATGTATCCCATTTGTTTACAATAAAAAAAATGTTAAAATATATTACCTTTTCAAACAGGCATGGTCATTTCTCCCTTCCAAACACTGATACAGTATCTTCACCATGCATGGCAGAATCTAGTCCCTACTCTACCACAACTTGTGTCCTCTTTAAAAAAATACATACACTGGGGCTGGAGTTGTGGCTCAATGGCAGAGCACTTGGCTGGCATGTGTGAGGCCCTGGGTTCGATAGTCAGCACCACATATAAATAAAAAAATAAAATAAAAGATCCACTGACAACTAAAAAAATATTTTAAAAAAACATACACTAAGGGGTTGGGGATATAGCTCAGTTGGTAGAGTGCTTGCCTCGAAAGCACAAGGCCCTGGGTTTAATCCCCAGCACCGCAAAACAAAAACAAAACGAAAAAAAAACATACACTATATTCCACAGGAAGTGGGTTTCTTAGAAGTTACTGCCCTTTATTCTGAGGGTGCCAAGGATTCAATGTTGTCTTAGAATTCCTATGGGAAAAGGTAGTAGGAGGTAAAATTATGGACTACAGGATCAGGATTACCTACGGATTATGTCAATCCTACTGGTATATGCAGAAAATGTAGAGGAAAAACTTAGTAAATATATTAAGTACCGTATATGTCAACTATTCAGACTCTATGACTTTAGGGAGAAGTATTACCCAGTCTTAAACTAGATAATACTTTCCTCTAAGAAAATTAGACACTGGTCATTAATGAGGGGGCTCATTATTTTGCCATTACATACTATTTTACTGGACTCCGTAAACATTTCAAAATTCATTAGTTCTCAGTATCTATGCCTCAAGTTCATGAGACATATAAATATATGTATATATATGTCAATATATATGATGTCTTATGATTGTTCAAGATTTTTCAACTTTACGATGGTGTTATAATGTACACGTACAACCATTCTGTTTTTCACATTCAGTATAGTATTCAATAAATTACATGAGGTATTCAAAACTTTATTATAAAAGGGGTTTTGTGTTAGATGATTCTGTCCAATTGTAAGTGAATGCAAGGATTCCACTCACATTTAACATTAGGCTAAGTTATGAAGTTCGGTAAGTTAAATCTACTAAATGCACTTTGGGTTTGTGATATTTTCAACTTACACAGAGTTTCCTGGAACATAACCCCCCTGATAAGTTGAACTGTTATATATAAATATATATCTATCTCCACTCCTCTATCCCTGAGGTTTGGTTCTGTTTCATAAGTAACTTGCCTCTGCCACTTCCAGCTATACAACTAAAAAGTTACTGCTCTAAGTCAGTTTCCTCATCTATGAAATGGGCTAACATAACATAGTGGGTTTTTTCCTCAGTATTAAATAACATCATTCACAAAAGACTACACAGTATCTTGGCCCACCCATATGTGCTTTTCAATAATTTTTCATAACAATGCTATGAAGCAATAGCAAATTCCTTTAAATAACACTAAAAATGTAAAAATGTCAGTCAACCTAAAACGTTTTATAGTCATTCCTTATAAAATGTATTTTAAAAACTAGATAAGGAATGAAACCATGTATTGTAAATCACCAGCCAATATTATGCTGGTGAAGAGTAAGGTTTTTGTTTGTTTTTGTTTTTGTTTTCAAATGCAGAAAATAAGGTGATATTAGTTATATTATGTTAAAATAAGATTAGTTATTAGTTATATGTTCTTAGTTATATGGCCCTTATTACACGTAAATATCCATTTTGGTATAAGTAGCACAGAACAAGAGCATCATGAAACCCTCCCACACCTAAGGAGGACAAGCAACTACAAATCTCAGCTATATTATGAAGAGTAAATTATTGATGAACATTACTAGGCATATACCCAGACTAGATTAAGACAGTAAACTGAGGTTCTCCATTCATTCATCCATTCATTTTCTCTCTCTTTTTTACTAGGGATTGAACCCAGGGGATATTTACCATTGATCCACAACCCCAGCCCTTTTTAGACACAGGGCCTCTCTAAATTGCTGAGGCAGGGCTGGGACTCAAAATCTCCTCATGCCTCAGCCTCCCAAATCTCTGGGATTGCAGGCATAAGCCACTGCACCCAGCTCTCCATTCATTCTTTCAACTCGAACAAATATTAAGTTGGTACCTGGAACATAACCAAGGCTAAATACAGAAGACACATCTTGACTGAATATTGTAAAGCTGCAATTATTTCCAACATAATCTATGGATTAAATCAAAATTCTCAATTACGATATTTTTGGACATGAAATATTTAAGGTCATTTGGAAAAATACATAAGTAAGAACAGAAAATGGAAGAGTAGAAATATCTTAGCCTTTCCTAAGAGGAAAATTATGTATCAACTACCATGATTAAGACATAGATAGTAACATAAAAATAGGAAGGGTTTGGGGCAGTAGCTCAGTGCTTGCTTGCACAATACCCTAGGCTTGATCTCCTGTACCACCAAAAACAAAAACAAAAACACAATACAGAAATGATAACACAATTAGAACATAGTACACATAAGAACTCAATATATGACAAAGTTTTTCTTATTAGTTTTAAAACACCAGTAAATTAGCTCTGTGCCTAGTTCTCAAACTGGTTAAATTTAGAAAGAACAAAATCAGAAATAAAAAGGAAAAGAAAAGTGTCAATAAATAACTGCTGACAAAAATTGCAAAATAGTACAATTTAATGCTCAATTCATGTGATACACAAACATATTGAACTATAAAAGATAATATTAACAAGGAAATCATAAAATCAGAATTTAAAAACATTTATAAATCTCTGGGTGGAAGACTTTTTTGTCTTTAATTAGAAAAAAATTCACAAATCAGCAAAACCTTTCAAATTTATGATTTAACAAATCTGATAAAAAATATTCAAATAGAATGCCATAAAGGAGATTGTTAATGAGGAGTTTATATAATTGGTAAGAATATTAAGATTTCTGATGGATAAATGGGCAAAAGGACACAAATAGGATGTTTGCAAGATAGAGAGCCTGGTAGTCAATAAATATTATGGGAATATGACCAACCACATAAACTGAGAAACAATAAAAATACAATGCCATTTATTACTTTAAAATAGCAAGCAATTTTTTAAAGTAATAAAACCCCAAACTAGGGAAGGTAGAGTGAAATGGCCACATTCACATACTAGCACAGTTCTTTTGACAGCAATTTGTCATTTAATCCGAACCCCAAATTCTAGGTAAATCACTGCTTGTTTGCTTGAACTGGCACTCTCTCTTAGTGCCAGAGACTGAACCCATGGTCTTGCACATGCTAGTCAGGAACTCCACTACTAGAGATGAGTTATTTCTCTAGTCTAACAACATTTGTTTCTAACAGCAAGGAAAATGGAAACATTATATATTCACCATCAGGAAACTGATTAAGTAAATGTCAACACTCTAACCAAAATACTATGTGACCAATAAGTTTTTTTCAGGTTTGAAATGTGGGGTTGGAGTGGTAGAGGACTTGTCTGGCATGTGTGAGGCCCTAGGTTCGATACTCAGTACAACATACAAATAAATAAAATAAAAAATACATTGATAACTAAAAAAAAAATTCTTAAAAACGTTTAAAAGTTTTGAAATGTGGAAAATGCAAATATTAGAAAGACAAGCAAAAATTATAGGCTATAAACACGCAAGCTATAGAATTCTATGAAAACAACAAAAGAAGCCAGGCACAGTCCTACATGCCTGGAATTCCAGTTACTCAGGCAGCAGAGGGAGGAAGATGGCAAGCTCAGCAACTTAAGCCTCAGCAACCTAGTGAAATCTTGCCTAAAAATCAGAAAATAAAAGGATCCAGGTGTGGTAGTGCATGTCTGTAGTCCCAGTGACTCAGGAGGCTAAGACAGGAGGATCACAATTCAAGGTCAGCCTCAGCGTTTGTGAGATCCTTACCCAAAAGAAAAAATGGAAAAGGCTAGGGACATAACTCAGTGGGGAAAAGTACCCCTGGGTTAAATCCCCAGAACCAAAATAAATAAATCAAATGGGCATTAAATTGAACTATTTTCCAATTTTGAATCTTTGGGGTAGAGCACACCTAGATTCAATGGGAGTGGGGAAAAGAAAAAAGAAAACAAGAAGAAATAAAACCAGGGAGGTAAGGGTAAAGTATTGAAGAGTGATATTGGCCAAATTATATTGTTATATTGTGTGCATGTACAAATATGTAACAACAAATCCCATCATTATGTTCAACTAAAATGCACCAATAAAAAATGTGGAAAAAGAAAAAATATATATACCAAAACGTGAACAGAGTATATCAAGTATGTCTTATTACCTGCCTTGTCCTTGAAAAATGGAAGGGATCTAAGAAAATTAACTGTTGGAGTATCTGTCCAAGGGATCTAGGTTGAGTAGGACACAAGAAAAATAAGAGTTCAGATGAAGTGTAAACAGGTAGGTATGGTCAAGAAACTAGAGTTTATCATGAAGTTTAAAGATGAGAAATACAAAGAGTCACTAAAAAAAATTAGAAATACAGAGGCACAATCAAAATTCTTCAAAGCACACACATACTGTATCAGCTTAATTTAACTATACATGGTCAACTGCAGCTTCCTTTTATGATACAATTTTAAATTTTTCCAGTTCCCTCACATTCCATAGTTCAAAAAAGCAAAACTCTGTCTATCTATTCACCACGCTCTGTCTTGTCATCAGGCTTTCTGAAATGCTGCATGTCCTACATGCTATATTCCTTTCCTTCCTCTTACCCAAGTAACCCTAGTCATCTTTTTAATTTTAGCTTATCTATCACATCTTCCCAAGTTTCTTTTTTTGACCAGCTTTATCTGAACTTACAGATAAAAATACAGAAAGAATAAACATAAATCAAAGATGTCTTATAGCGTAATTTAAGTCAATTTTAGCATCAAAGTCCTAAGAATAGAGAGATCAAATAAAAAAAGGAGGGATTTGGTTAGGTTACTATTTGTCCAATAAGAATTTAGCAGTTGCAAGTTATGCTAGCAACAATCTCAGAGAATTAATAAGTAATGATTATTAATTCTGATAATTGTGAACAATTCAGTATGGTAAACTGTTCAAGGGAAGTCAGTCAGGAAAGTAAAAACATATTACTTTAATGTGTTAAGCAGGTTAGTTTGTTTCACACTTTGAAAACTGTGATGCAAAGTGAGGTCTTTAAGAAGCTCAACTTTAAAACATGCCATTTTATTGAAATATGTTTTCTAATTTCCTGACATTTTGGTTTATTTCTAGTTTTTAACTTGAACTGATTCTTCTTTGAGTATTCTTCTAGTGTTGTTTCTGCTTTGCTAGTTTTTGTTTTTACTCCATATATTCTTTAAATATTTTAATGTGTATCTTTCATAGTGTCAAACTTAAGTTGTAAATTCTTTTAACCTTTTTTTTATTTATTTATTTTTTTTTTTTTACGTTTACATAGGGTAATGATGTTTATTATATTTTTCCCCTCCCCCCCACCCCTCCCACCCCTCCCACCCCTCTTTTCCCTCTACACAGTCCTTCTTTCCTTCATTCTTACTGCTCTCCTTAGCCTAACTCTAAACCTAACCCTAAACCTAATGCTAGCCCGTCCCACCCCCCATTATATGTCCTCATCCGCTTATCAGCGAGATCATTCGTCCTTTAGTTTTTTGAGATTGGCTTATCTCACTTAGCATGATATTCTCCAATTTCGACCATTTGCCTACAAATGCCATAATTTTATCATTCTTCATTGCGGAGTAATATTCCATTGTATAAATATGCCACAGTTTCTTTATCCATTCATCAACCGAAGGACATCTAGGTTGGTTCCACAATCTGGCTATGGTGAATTGAGCAGCAATGAACATTGATGTGGCTGTATCTCTGTAGTATGCTGCTTTTAAGTCCTTTGGGTATAGGCCAAGGAGTGGGATAGCTGGGTCAAATGGTGTTTCCATTCCAAGCTTTCTGAGGAATCTCCACACTGCTTTCCAGAGTGGTTGCACTAATTTGCAACCCCACCAGCAATGTATGAGTGTTCCTTTTTCACCACATCCTCGCCAACACCTATTGTTGCTTGTATTCTTGATAATCGCCATTCTAATTGGGGTGAGATGAAATCTTAGGGTAGTTTTGATTTGCATTTCCCTTATTACTAGGGATGTTGAACATTTTTTCATATATCTGGTGATTACTTGTACATCTTCTTCTGTGAAGTGCATTTTGATTCAACAGCTCCCAGTCCATTCAATATATTTAAGAGCTCAGTGAGATATATCCATTTATCCATACCTAGAATTCCTGGTCTGAGATTCTGAATTTACTCAAAGTTATTGATAAGCTTGAAGTACGAAAATTAAACATACATATTGCTTGGTTCTTATCTGATCAAAATAATTCTAAACATATTTAAAGAGCATTATGGTTTAATAGAAACAGCATGATAAAAAGTTTTGTCACCCATATTCCATGTTAAATTCTTGGACAAGGGATTGTACCTTTTGGTAAAATAATTACTATTAAAAAATGTACCACAGGGTGTTTTAAGTAATAGATTAAATCATATATAGTAAACACTCTGTAGGTGCTACATAAACATTTTTTAATTTTCTTTTTTTAATTTGTTCTAATTAGTTATACATGATAGTACAATGCATTTTGACACATCATACATAAATGGAGTGTAATTTCTTATTTTTCTGGTTGTTCACAATGTAGTACCACACCAGTTATATAGTTATGTATGTACATAGGGTACTAATGACAGATTCATTTTACTATTGCTATAGAAGCATTTTAATAATTACTATTGTTCTCTGTATAAGAGATTCTTGAATAATTAACAAGATTAGGAACAAAAATGAATGAACCAGGGCTTTTCATTTACAGGATCTGTTTTTTATTTATTCCATGGTAAATATGATTTAGCAATAAAAAATAAGATATCTCAATATTTTGCATGGATATTACAAGGTCAAGGATCAATTAATCTGATGAAATACTCATATCAGGAAACTTAGCTTTTCCACTTTGTATTATTTTGTTGCCCATAGTCACAGTTTAAACAAACTGAACTGAACTCTGGCACTGAGGACGTTTAAATGTCTGTTAAATACTTGCCTCGACAGCAAATAAACTAAGATTTAGTGACTTTTCATCAAGAAAATGTGCGTGGGGAGGGGCACATCAGTAAGGGAAAAAAGGATGCCATATAACAATAACCACTGGAAAATCCCTCAACTGCCAACCAAAGCCTTAGTGACCATTATCACACCTGAGATATTATATAGGACTAAGAGTATCTGGCACGTAACCACAGGCATCTACCAGCTGTATTACTTAGACTTTAGTTATTCAGTTATATTTCCTCATACCAATGACAAATAAGCAAAGAAAGCAAATAACTGTTTAAAAACAATTTCATCTATTTTATTGGATATCTCAACATGGTATGGCTTTGCTACAATGATCACATCAAATCCCTCTTGCTTTCATGACATACTTTCATGAAATACTATGAGTCTTTTATTCTGACTTTAAGTTCTATAAGAAAGCTGCAGGTCATTCACTATTAACTTAAGAGAGACATTTTGAAAGCCCAAGTTTTGGTAAGATATATCCAAACTAATCAAAGACGGGCTGGGGATGGGACTCAATGCTCGAGTGCTTCTCTAATATGTGTGAGCCTTGGGTTCAATTCCCAGTACTACAAAACAAAAAATTAAGTTAAATCAGTAAGAGTCATTTGAAACTAGGAAAATACCTATATTCATATATTAACTATCAGATGACTGTAAACTGACTTTAACTTTGAACATAAATAAGAACAATACACCTAAATTTCTTTATAGTTCATCAAAGCAGTTATGGTGAGTATTCATACGTTTATTCCAATGACACTGGCATTACTGAAAATATTTTGGGGCCCTTTTCAAATGCCACTAAAGACCAATTTGTAATTTACACCAAAAAAATCCCTCATTTTAAGCTGGGCATGGTGGTGCATGCCTGTAATCCCAGCAACTATGGAGGCTGAGGCAGGAGGATAACAAGTATGAAGCCACCTTCAACAATTTAGCAAGACCCTGTTTCAAAATTTAAAAAGGCTGGGGATGTAGCTCAGTAGTAGAGAGTCCTGGCAATCCCCTACAGTACTGCATAGAACTAAACTAAATCAAACCAAACAAAAACAAAAACCTTCCAAATGAAAAACAAAACAACTACAACAACAAAAAACAGTATTACTAAACTTGACTAAACTTGGTATTTTGTTTACCAAAAAAGCTTTCAAGTTTGAAGATTTCCCTACCACATTCTAAAACAATGTGCTTCGACTTTGACAGCACTTCTAAAACTTTACTTCTCTAAAATGATATACTGGGCTGGGGATATAGCTTAGTTGGTAGAGTGCTTGCCTTGCAAGCACAAGGCCCTGAGTCCCAGCACCGCAAAAAAAAAAAAAAAAAAAAAAAAAAAAAAAAAAAAAAGGTAAAATGATGTACTAAAAGGCAGCATGGTTTGAAGTAAATATATTGCCTCCACCTATGACTATTCTGTAGGGAATAACATTCATTTGGATGTATTTATTCTTACATGCTTATTTTAGAACTTTTCCAAATTGTTTAAAATAATCAAACCTTGTACATATCTCTCAGGATTGTTTTCTTTCAAGGACTGCATACGTACCTGAAAAAGGTGAACCATAGTTGGTTCAAAAAAAATTTGTTTTTATCGAGTAATACATGGGACTGCAATCACTAATCATCTTTTTTGTATATTTCCAGTCATAACTCCAGATTCTTCAGTATGTAACAAACACTAAATCATCTTAACAAAGCAAACCCTTGTTTCACTAACACCCAAAGCTACTGTACTTTTATGAACCAAGAATCACAGAAAACAAAGCTACTCAAAAAATCTTTTGGCTCAATTCTAATCACTGGTATCAAATCAAGTATTCTTTATTCAAACTACAATCATGTGTGTATATAATTAAAACTGGTAATTAATTTCTAATCCTATCAATGATTACAAATACAATAATTAAAACCTAGGTTCATTTATTAAATATTGCATAAAATACCACATATTCTGCTAGATTTTCTGTTTTTCCCCATAAAGGCATGCAAGACCTAGGAGTTTAAAAAAAGCCCACTGTGCAAACAAAAATTGTATTTGAAAGTAGTCATGTTATTTACTACTTAATAATAAAACCTGCTAGCCTGGGCATGGTGGTGCGCACCTGTAATCCTAGCTGCTTAGGAGGCTGAGGCAGGAGGATCTCAAGTTCAAAGCCAGACTTAGCAATTTAGTGAGACCCTGTCTCAAAATAAAAATAAAAAGGGTTGGGGATGTGACTTAATAGTTAAGCACCCCTGGGTTCAATCTGTGGTATCAAAAAACAAAAAGACTTGCCCTGGTTTTAGTAGAGAATAGTAGAGGAGGGATTTATCAAAATTCGTCTACACAGATCTAATTAGCCAGTATTGGGTAAGGATGTGGAGAAACTTTTACACTGCCATTGTGAAAATATAGACAGGAAAACAGTGTGACTGTTCCTCTAAGGTAAAACTTTGAATTACCATATGTCCCAGAAATTCCCCTCTTAGATACATCTAAAACAACTGAAACCATAGGTTCACACAGAAACTAATACACAAATATTTATAGGAGCACACTATTCATAATAGCCCCCAAAAAAAAAAAAAAAAGGGAAGTAATTCCCAGTGACAGATGAATGGACAAATAAAATATAGTAAACCCATGCAGTGGAATATTATTAAGCTATGAAAAGAAATGAAGTTCTAATACATGATAGATGAACATTGTAAACATTATGTAAAGTAAAAGAAGCAAGTCACAAAACAGCACACACTGTGTGATCCCATTTATATGAAATGTCTGAACATGTAATCCACAGAAAGCAGATTAACAGTAACCAAGTAGTGGGGGAAGGAGATGAAAGGGGAATAATTGCCAATGATTATAGGGTTTATTTTGGGAGTAATAAAAATGTTTAAAATTAGACAGTGGTAATGAATACACAACTCTGAAATGTTAAAAAAATCACTACCCTATACATGTTAAAAGGGTGAATTTTATGATTTGTGAATTATGTCTTAAGTAAGACTTAAAAAAAAAAAAAACTTGTCTAGAGGAGAGGGAGTCAGATCCTGAAACCAAAGTAGAAGTTGAGTCAGGTGCAGTGGTTCACCCCTATAATCCCAGTGGTTTAGGAGGCTGAGGCAGGAGGATCACAAGTTCAAATCCAGCCTCAGCAACATAGTGAGGTCCTAAGCAACTTAGCAAGACCCTTTCTCTAAAACATAAAAACAAAAAAGGGCTGGGGACTTAGCTCAGTAGTAAAGCAGTCCTAGGTTCAATCCTCTGTATTAAGAAAAAAAAAAAAAAAAAAAAAAAGAAGTAGGAATTGGAGAAGGCAAGGCAGGATGCCAGGCAGGGCAGAGGAGGGCAATGGTAAGATGGTCAACACAGCTAGTGCATAAGGTGGGGCATATGGTATCAAGTCTGGAGCATCCCTCTAACAGATGTTCCTATGCACTATGATGGTTAACTCATCTTCTATTATTCAATTTAAGTGACCAATTGAAACAAATGGTTTTTAAGATTTTTTTCTATCAATAATAGTGGCCTGGTTTTGTGGCTTTGCCAGGCCCTAGAGTCTTCTTAATAACTGCTCTCATGATACCCTCTGCAGCATATCATCAATGTACTTGCCTCGAGAACAGTCCACAAGCTCCAACACATTTACTTGGGATCAGCACCATCAGACTTTCAGAATGTAAGGCCAGTATCTAGCCTCTTACCAAAATGACTTTAATCTTTTGCATTCCTGAGTAATCTTGCAAGTGAGGTGAGCAGTACTGAGACTTGTATGAGATGCTAAGGAACAAAAGGTTTATCTTACAAACAAGAGTTTTGTTTTTTGTTTTTGTATTTTTGGTACTGGTGACTGAGCCCAGGGGCACTCTACCACTGAGCTCCATCTCCAGGTCTTTTAAGTTTTTATGAGACACCATCTCTCTAAGTTGCTAAGGATGGCCTCGAACTTGTAATCTTCCTTCCTCAGCCTCCCAAGTCACTGGGATTACAGGTGCACACCACTACACCCAGCCACACCACAGGTTTTTTGAAGTAAGGTACGTATATGATTGGGTGGTATAAGAAATAGGCATATGCCAGGCATGGTGGCACATACCTGATTTTCAGCAGCTCAGGAAGCTGGGGCAGGAGGATCATGAGTTTGTGACCAACCTCAGCAATTCAGTGAAGCCCAAAGTAACTTCGCAAGATCCTGTTTTTTTTTTAAAGGGCTGGGTCAGGGTGTGGTGGCACACACCTGGAATCCTAGCAGTTCAGGAGGCTGAGATAGGAGGATCATGACTTCAAAGTCAGTCTCAGCAACTTAGTGAGGCCCTAAGCCAACTCAGCGAAACCCTATCTGTAAATATAAAAATGGGGGATGTGACTCAGTGGTTTAAGCGCCTGAGGTTCAATCCCCAGTATTGGGGACGGGGGAGAGGCGAGGCATTTGTTAGTTATACATTTCATTTTACTGATATTTTTTGTTTACTGGCGTTCTAGTTATGGTAATCAATATAATTTCCATTTACAATACAAATTTTCCTTTAAAGAAAATAGTCAATAAAATCTTTGAGAAAGTAATAGCATAGGTGGATATGAATAAATGGCAAAAATCCCAAAAGTGGTATATAAATGCCTTAAATATAAACCATAACTAGAGTACATTAAAGATCTACCTGAAAGTGACAAGATCATATTATAGACAGATCATTCTGTAAAAAGTGTGAAAGACAGAGGGGATAAGACAACAGCCTAGGCCAGAGGTCAGCAAAGTAAAGTCCATTAGCACTCTTCTGCAAGCCAAAAATGGTTCTCACATTTACTATCTGGTCCTATACAAAAACGTTTATCAATTCCACCTTACTCATGGATAAAACTACTGAGTCTGGGGGGCTGGGGTTGTAGCTCATGATTGACCACTTGCCTAGCACGTGTGAGGCACCAGGTTCCATCATTAACACCACATTAAAAAAATAAATAAAATAAAGGTGTGTATATATATATATATAAAACTACTATTTAATATATATATATTAAATATATATTTTATATATATATATTAAATTTAACTACTACTACTACTACTACTACTGAGTCTGTAGTATAAAGGTAAAGAATATAAAATTTCTGAAGCAAATTAACAAGACTTAATGAACTATCAGATGTATACATTAAGAGGAGGTAAAAGCAAAGACAGATAAGGCTTCTATTTAAAACTCAGGGGAGATGGGAATAACATTATCCAAGAGAAGGAAACAGAAGGAATGTATCCTTTTAAAATAAAGTCATTTTTCACTATGTCTACACTCAAAGTCACTTTTCAGTGCTATATAATACTATAATGCTTTGAATGTTCTAATTTTAAATATAGGTAAAAACCCATTTGTAGTATGATAAAATTTTTAATCCTGAAACTTGAACTGCCTTTAGAAAAAATATAGGAACATACATAAATTCATTTCAAAACATTAAAAGTCTAATACATGCCATAGAAATATTATAATTAAAACAATAAATCTACAAACTTCATATGGATCTACAATCCCTCATTTGAAAGAACCCCTTGGAGCAAATTGTATTTCTGTATTTAGAACTGTTCAGATTTAGGAAGGCTTAAAAGTAGTTAGAATTTTAGTAGGAATTAGGTGGCACATTCAAATTGGGACATACGAAAATATGTATAAAGAAGGCAGGGTTTAAGAAAACTAGAAAAGATAGTGAGAAACTATACCTGAAGTAGAGGTAAGAAGAAATCAATTATCAGAATGAAAACACAGAAAGGATTACCCAACAAACCCCACAATTTTCACAGAAAGATCCAAGTAGCTCACAGGACCCTGCAGAAAGGGAGCCAAGAGAATACATACCTCAACTTTTCTTTCTTCCCTCCAATACCTTGCTTATGTTCCCTACTGGCCAACTGGAATGCAGGGAAGAGAGGAGCCCAATAATGTTCTCTACAGAGGCCAGTCTCTCAGGGTACAGAGATGGAAAACAGAGTGGATTTAGAAAGGAAAAGGCACGATATTCAGCACTTAGTTATATTAGTTATCACATACTAATTTCTGTCACTAATAACCCCAAAATATCAGTGGATAAGACAATAAAAGTTTATTTTTCACCTATATCATATCATCTGGTAGTTCTACTTTCTTATAGGGTCCTAGAGATGCCTTCCACTGAATCTTGTGCTTCTAACAGACATTAATAGAAGAAAGCAAGAATGGAGGATTGGTGTGAGGTTAAACACCAGGCTTGAAGTGATATACATCACTGGAACCTACATTTTACTGACCAGAACTCAGTCACAAATACTACCTAACTACAAGGATGCTAGGAGTACAGTGATGTGCCCAGAAGGATAAGTCCAAATATGCCTTATTATGCAGTATAATGATTCCAATGAAAACTGGAACAGCATCTCAAAGATCAACCTAATGTTTCTGCAGAGAACATTAATATCAACACTATGTACAACAAAGATTATAGGAATAAGGAACAAAAACCCTCACATCAATGCAAGTAAAATGTTCCAAATAAATTTTGGTGCCACACTTTTTTTTTTGACACAACTTTAGGTTTTCAGAGGATTTGGAATTCCAGAATTGCAGATAAGGGATTATGAATGTGTATGTTATCCACAAAATAGGAGACAGAAGTAGAGACAGAATTTTAAACTTAGGTCTATAGCTTGCAAATTTATGCTCATGATGCAAGGAAAACCACAAATGACGAAATGTCTTTTATTACTGTAGACATCATTAATTATATCAATCCTCAGACAAGAAGAAATTAGAAGTTTTTCATCAGACTCCACTGTTTATTGTATCCTGATCTTTATAAGCATTAACTATGCTAGAAGGTAGAGTAATACAAAAAATAAAAGGTGGTGCCTGACAAGAAAGCCAGAATATAGTGAAAGAACAATTTAAAATACCTTTTTTTAAGTAAAAGAGAGACTGTTTGAAGCAGACTAAAAGTTGGTGACAGTTAACAGAAAGGCACTACATATTCTATCTTTAAGGTAAATGGTAGGGACAAGAATATAGAGTTAAAGTTTAAGTTGGAGACAGAAGAAAAGGCACTGCATGCTTTATGCTTAAGATAAATGGTAAAAATAAAAGGCCTCCCCAGTTATATCTACTGTTCCAAGACAAACAACAAGAAAACATCAAAACTGATACAAGCATGTCTGACCACAACCCCCTGAATGAAAAGTATCCTGGGCCCTCACTTAAATGCATTTCCACATTAAAAAATAGGAGGCGGAAGAATGGAACACAATTTTGAACATATTTTACACTATGTGCAAAATTGCACAGGAGTGCTAAGACTACAATATGATCATGAATATTGTCACATAAATATGTAATTTATATATTATCTATAAATTTATATATTTATAAATACCTAAATATGCACATTCATATAAGTAAGCATATATAAATATACAAATTTCTGATCCCTTTGACTTCATTGCTTCTCTATGAGTGGTTACTTTGCTGCCTGGCTACCCTGCCTCGGAGGTAAGCCACAATGCTATACTAATCAGTGCAATAAATGATTCTTTCTAACACTGTTATCTGTGTGTGATTTCTATCCTGCACAAGCTGAAGGACAAGTTGAGCTAGTGACCTAAGCATAAAGCCCTAAAATGACTGATTCTGAAGTGTAGAATTAGCAAAAGCTCACATAAAAGGTACTGACATCAGAGAACAGACACAGGAATTCACCCTTGAGTTACAATTTTGAACATGGAAGGAAAGTACTTTGGGAGAATGAGGGAGGCTGCACAAAGATGTAAAATGGAAGTCTTTAAAGGCCTGAACAATGGCAAATGATTTTTGTTTGGGAGTATCTGAGTACTGCAAAGTTCAGAATTTGAAATGTTACTTATTCATCATCAAAATGTCCAGGAAGCTTAAGATCAATAAGAATGAGAAGATAATGAGAAATCCAAGGCTGGAGAGTTATTTGGTTAGGTGATGATGTGATTAAGAGATTATGAGAAGAACACATCTGGGTCTAAGAGCAGGAAGGAGAAAATACTGAACTGTACATAAAGTGAATATGAGGTATTCGAAGCATAATAAAGCACTGCATAAATTTAGTATTCAAAAGATCAGAATCAGAAAAAATAAGCCATTGGCTGACAGTCAGCTCAGGGCCAAAATATTACTATTAACTATGTATGTCCCAAAAGCAAGAATGAGCAAGTAAGTGGAGAGAGCATGGTACCAAACTCCTGTGCATTATCTTAGAACTCTGATTTATAATATTTACTCTGGTTACCAAGAGGCTTCTTTTGTTTACTTCTTAGGTCTGACCACATTAACCTTCAGTTAAGTGAGCTTATTACATGTACCATATAAATTAAGGTTTAGCGGGCATGTGTTCTATTCATTGACAAGAAAAAAAACTTTACAGCAAAGTAAAACAAGTGAGGAACATGTATTGACTTGTACTTCTCCATTTATATAGCAATTTCCTTGTATGCCAACACCATTGTTCGCAGCCCTGCAACACTTAAAAAGTGTTGAACAGTATGATGAAAACATTAGCACAATACAACCAACTTCCTTGTATGCTGTTATCAAGGAAAAGAACTGACCAAAACACAAAATTCCTTTAAAGAATTTCCTTAACGTCTTCAAGGTAGGTGGTTTAATATAAACACACACAAAACTTTAAAAAAATCATGTGAAAGTATCACTTTCACATGCAATTTTCATAGGAATACAGTTTAACTTCTTTTCTTAAAAGTACTTTATTTACCAAAATTAAATTCCCAGAATGCAGTATTCCTAAATTATTTTTTTAAACTTCAAAACATTCATGACTACCCTATAAATATACACCCAGACGCCTAACAGGAAAAAAAAAAAAAAAAATAGACATCTATCTTTAACATACTTACTTGATTTTTTAAATCATGCTACTTAAAACCTATAAAATAATACATTCATCTATTTAGAGTCAATCCAGTGAAGAAATTCATTAATGTACATACAGAGATAAGAGGAGTAACAACGTGGTATGCACTAGATTCTTTAAATAAATGAACAGATTTTACAAAAACTTTATTTGAATTCCTTAATCTCTGCAAAGTCCACCTATTTACAGTAGTTGTTTGGAAAATTCTTAGTTGGACACTTCCAAAGAGCAAATGGTAGGTCAAGTTTCAAACACGTGACTTCCTTGCTAATTATATTTAAATAGCATGTAGTGAGTTAGAAATCCCCACAAGAATCATATTCTCCAGGACACTAGAGAAAGGCTGAATTCTCAACATTCGAAAACAAAAAAAAAAATCAAAAGGTAATATTAATTTGACATTTTTCTCAATTACATGTTAGAGGCAAATGTAACTTTTAGTATATATTAGATTTCTAAAATGAAGTTTGAACTTTAACTTTAAAAATTTTTATAATAATCATGTCCAGAATGGGCTAGTTGTATTATCTCAGATGTGGCAAGCCATTAGATTTAAATACAGGATAAAAGAAAACTATCCTTATTTTAAAAATGGTTTGCATTAAACTTTTGGTATACAATCTACTATGTCTTTGTAGTCCACATCTATTAAAAACCACTGGACTAAGACTCAAGTTCTAGCTCTGGTCATTTTCAGACCAGCATCCTCGAGCAAGTTATTTCCCTGGTGAGAGCCCATTTGTTTAACAAAGGGATTGATTTTGATCAAGTCTAAGTTTTCTTCTGTCTTAAAAAGCTATGAGGGGCTGGGAAGATAGCTCAGTTGGTAGAGTGCTTGCCTTGCAAGCACAAGGCCTTGGGTTCGATCCCCAGTACCAAAAAAAAAAAAAAAAAACTATGAAATTCTCCAGAAACTACTTTTGTTTTAGAGGGAAAAAATGAAAGACATCTCAGCACTGGGGAAATCCTCCTTTACTGTTTGGTATAAACATTTAGAAATAATACCCTAATTTGTGACCTAAGCTTAAACCTTAAGTTGTTGGAATAAAAGCCAAGAGAAGTCTAAAGAAAAAGAAAAAAAAAAAAAAAAAGTCAACATTTGTTTCATTATTTATTTTGCTATTTTACTCTCCAAAATTGTCTATCATCCTTTCCCCAAACTTACTCTATATATTGATCTGAAGGAAGTCCCCATACTTATACCAGTATCTAGTGTTTAATTTATTTTCCCTTTTATTAAAAACGAAAAACCAAATTAAGCTTTCTTTAGTCTCAGATTCTTTAGTCTCACTGCCTTAAGTGGTGACCTTAGACAGAAAATAGGCCTTAAGTCAGCAGATGATGGGAAGGAAAGTTTTTCATTTGTTCACTAATGATGTAAAAGCACAATGATATAACATGAATGTCAAGGATATATGCTTGTCTATTTGTTGTCTAAGATGTAGATTAAATTTATGTAATTATTTTAAAGCAGAGAAAAATGATGTTCAAGGCACTCATCATCAGCCTGCTCCTCATGTTTGTTCACATCATGGGAACAGTTTCAACATCAACGACCTCAGATTCTAGGGCAGTCTCAAATAACAATACGAGCCTGTATTCCAGGAAGAGCCCAAATCCCAAGACAAACCTAAGTGCTGGGACCAAGCAGAATCCTATGAAAAGTCTCAATCCTGGGATAAGCCCGGATATCAAGAATCCCAAGACGACTCAGAGTTCCAAGATGATCCCAGATTCCAAAACAAATATGAAATCAGCAATGACCCCAAAGACAGTTAGAACTCTTATTACAAAGACTGCGACAAATGGTAGCACAATACTCGATGTAATGTTCAACATTCACTTTCTTTCCTATATAGTATTTTTGCTATTTTGTGTGCATTCAGGCTGAAGTGAACTTGAATGGCCTACATTTTTACCTTGGTTTCTTATTTCAACTTAAGAAATCATCACTATCCTTATGATTTGGTTGTTTGCAGATTTTAACTGTGTTATGATTTGGTTGTTTGCAGATTTTAACTGTGTAAGTTTAAACATTACCTTAATATGATAGTTTCCTTCCTTATAAAAGTATGCACTACCTTATTAAATGCCAAAAGAAGCAAAATATCACATTTATCTTTTAAATGTTTGCAAAATTCAATTGAAACTCAGATGTTTATATTAAACTTATAAGAGAAAAAAACTATATAGGTGGTATTTAACCAAAGGGGGTTGGGGAACATAGAGGATGTGGTATGGGGGTAGTTGTTATATGTATTGCCTTATTTTTTTATTAAATAGATCAAAAAGTGCTAATCTGATAAAAAGAAAAACAGTCCTTTACAAAACAACACCATTATTTTGTGAATGTGTAACAGTAATATATCATCCAGTAAAAAAGATGCTAATTCTGCTAATGCATAAAACTGTTGATCCAATTTTAAGATTATCTTATTTTGTTTTTTTTTTTTTTTTTTTGAGGTGCTGGGAATTGAACCGAAGATTATCTTATTTTGAGTAAACATTCGTCTTATGTTTCAGAAGGCCATTTGTAAATCAGATGCTTAGAATCCAGAACTCATTTTCCCCATAGAAATATAGTTAGAGTTTCATGTCCATCTACAACGGTTAACTGAACCCCCAAAACAGCATAAAACAGTAATAGCCATATTATTAACAGTGCAATTGTCATGAGTTTTGGCTTGGATTTAGAACCCAATTCTGCTTCTTACTAGCTGTGCTACCAGGGTTTAAATACATGACCCAGCAGTGTTCCCAAGCAAGCTTCAATAACAAACTGACTATAAATGAATCATGGGAGGTGACTATTGAATACATAGATTAGGCTTTGCTCCTCGGCCCAGGGTGGTGTGTAGGGATCAGTTTGTTTTGATTATTCTGATAGCTGATTTGGGTTTTAGTTTATACACGTCAATTACTGTTAATAACACTACCTCAGAAGGTTATTGTGAGAACAAAATGATAAATTATAAAGCATGCACAGTTTGCCTAATGCAAAGATACCACTCAGTAAATGTTAACTATTATCATTATTAATATCATCAAAAAGCAATTTGCTCCGTGGCCCATGCCTGTAATCCCAGCAGCTGGGAGGCCGAGGCAGGAGGATTCCAAGTTCAAAGCCAGCCTCAACAAAAGTGAGGTGCTAAGCAACTCAGTGAGACCCTGTCTCTAAATAAAATACAAAATAGGGCTGGAGATGCAGCTCAGGTGCCAAGCAACCCTGAGTTCAATTCCCAGTACAATCCCCACCCCACCCCAAAAAAAAGAAATTGCCAAATACCATAATATTCCATTCTAACTTTTAGGTTTTACAGTTTAAATTATTCTTACAAAAATAATAAATGCTCCTAGCAATAAGTCCAAGAATATAGAGACATGTAACAGAAACATTATAATTGGTCCCCTACCCTCTCCAAGCACAGTCACTCCTGAGATAAGCAACATGAACACATTTGTGTGTGTGTGTGTCTGTGTGCACACCTGTGTGTACTGCGGGGGAATGAATCCAGGGCCATACTATTGATCTTCTTAGATACATGCGCAAATTAAGTCCCTTTTTTGTTTATACAAATTTAAATTGTATTTCTGTCACTTGGGCAAATTAACAACGCATTGCACTATTCCATGATAAATATTTATCATTTATTCAACAATTCTCCTTTTCAGTTATGTTGAATAAAACAAATTAAAACAAATATAATTAAATATTAATAATGATAATAATAATAATAATGATAATAATAATAATATAATTACTACAGGGCAAGAGCATAAATATATGGAAGGGAACAACAGGAAAAGATTAGAAAATTAGGCCAAATTATGAAGATCCTTCTATGTCTGACTCCAGAATTTGGTCTTTATATGTGAAGTCAATTGGAAAGACAAAATTAGATTTTTACTGGAAAACAATTTCAGAGCAATGTTAATATGACCTGGAAGTAGTCATCTGGGGATTAGGGAGGCAGAAGAGAATACAATAGTATATGTAAGAGATATTGAGAATCCCAGCTATGCAGTGGGGAAAACTGGTTTCAAAATACATTTCCAAAGTAGTTAATAGCAATATTAGACCACTAAGATCAAATTTTTAAAAATTAAAACACAAACCTTAAGGACAGACCCTAATGTCAATTTGTGGTCACATTTTGAATTGCATGACTGCTACACTTGGCTTAGGGACAGCCAGAAATCAACTGGCCAGCCAATGTCTAGCATGAAAAGTTTTGCCAACAAAGATACTTTTTAGCTGAGTCACATTTTCTTCCTGGAATTTCAGGTATGCAGTACTAAGGTAATGAAGGGGTTACGAGCTGAGGCTAAAGCTAAAATGATTGAAAAAGAGGAGGGCAATGCAGTAGAGATGAACACAAAGCCAAGACAGGCAAAGAGTATAAACTGATTCCAGAACAGATAGTTGTCTAGTTCTGTTTACATATGAGAAGGCTCTACTCTGATTCATGCTTTTCTTGAGGCCTATCTTCTTGAGAAAATAAGAGACTTTGTAGTAACAAAACCCTAACTAAAACACCTCAATTGATTTGCCAGGATCTTATAGGAAAATCAAGATCTGGTGAAAAGATGAAAGCAAAAGAAAAGCATCTAAAATGATGAGGTTTTCTACATGCGGAAAAGGAAGGGGTGGTCAAAGAAAATACAATATGAAAATGAGATTGGTTTGACATACACTAAATTAAGTTTTGGACATTTCAAGTCTGAAATGTTTATGAATGATCTTTGAGATTAGAATCCACAATTCAAAAAACTTACCTAATACATTTTAGTCTAAACCACAGAAATACAGGAATTCAACAAAGTCAAACTTTTCTGCACTTCAACAAAGTTGGCTATGTAAAAACAAGACCTTAACTAACTTATAAATTTGTACAGTGCACAACTGGGCCTGTCTCCGCTCTATGTATTATTTGCTCATTTGTCCTGGATGTAAAGCATCACACCAGGTGAAAATGAGAACCAGGAGAATCTTTAGTAGGTTCTGAGTAAGAAACTTTTAAAAAGGATTGAAAATCTGAAATTGGCAGGATTATATCAAAAGAAAGAAAACCTCAATTGTACTTGGTACATAATAGGTCACAACAAACAGTATAGAGAGGTAGACAGGTTTTATAAGCATTATCTCTTCCCTTTTAAAAATAAAGAGGAATGTTTCAGAAAATAAAACTAAATTGTCTATGATTATGCAGTTAATAAGCTACAGAGCTGAAAATCCTTAGCAATCTCAAATCCCATATTTTATAGTCTAGTACCTATCTATGGAGAGCCCGCTGATTTAATCCCACTGAGAGGTCTGCCTAAGGCCCATCCTGCTTTGCTTCAGCCTTTTTAGTCTTTGCTATACCACCACAAAGAAGGAATACAGTTTCTTTCCTGAAAAGTAAAAAACAAAACAAACAAACAAAAAAAACCAGCTTTGATCTTTTCTAGAAATCTTTACTACCTTTAAACCACATGAATTCAAAAGGGATTGGGAAATAAGGGACACATCTACCCACTAACCTACCCACCTCACCAATGGTTGTTTTTTAATTACTGTTTACATCATACTGTCTCAAAGGTTCAACTGCCATGAATTTATGGCATGCTAAAAGTGAAAAAGTAAAACTGACTGAATAATGTCACAGACAGGTTATCAAAAGGTAGGCAGAGTGAATTAAGAAAAAAAAGCAGATGGCAGAGAAAGCAATGCAGCATCACAATACCATAAAAAGAGGAGTTCCCAGTATTTCCATAACACTTTCTGGAAACTAGTCATGACTGAAGACAGCTCATACAAACACAATCAATTTTCCAGGCTAGCCTTGGTACCATCTTTACAGATTTCCCATAGCTCCTCTGAATTATTTTCTAAATCACCCTGATGCAGTCTTACACTGCATATTGCAAGTTCTCAGAATGAAAAAAACAAAAAAAGTTCCTGATTACCATGTTGTAGATACTATGATTCAGAATATACCTGAAAACAAAAGATTATTTGGTGATTTTTCATTCTTTATAATTAACCCACTGTACATCAACTTAAAAAATAATATAGAAAAGAGAAGTCAGTATGAAATGAGTATTCTGAAAAGCAATTCCTAATAAATAGAATAGTACTTTAAGACAGGATAGCTGTTTACTCAGCCTATATACTCTGAGATAAACTTGTCTTTGACACCTATTAACTCAAACAGGAAAAAATCAAACTTGCCATCTTGTTACATTTCACGTCACTTTAAAAACTCTGTTAAGAAAGACTAAAACATTATTTCTTACCTCCTTGCAACATAATAAAAAATAGGATTTCCAGCTTTGGAAGTCCCAGCTTGGTAGAAAATACTCAATGTTTTCAAAGCCTTGAACTCTTCTTTTTCATGTACCTGATGCCTAAAAGAAAAAAGAACAGAACAATTCAGAGGCTTAGTTCACTGAGTATTTACAAATATCTACAAATGAATCATAGATGAAATGTAAAAATGACAAAATATTTAAAAAGCAATAGGCTTTCTTAAAGCCAATTTGGCAACATGCAATAGAAATTTCAAGGTTACTCTCTGAATCACAAATGCACTTTTAGGACTATCCTAAGAAAACTACTGGACAAGATTATTAAACCAGAGGATTGTTTTTATTCATGGCATTTTGTTCAGACAGAAGTTTTGAATTTTCATTTATTTGCTTTTTATGAGTTCAGTTTCTCAACCTTTTCTGGTTTATGAGTTTTGAACTGATGAGAAAGGCCTTCCTTTGCTCATGTTTTCTTCGTTGATTCATGGGAATTTATTTCCAAGAATTAAATTTTTTTAACCTGATTATTCAGTTGTATCAATACCATTCATAGAAAGTATAGCCTAATGTCTTTGACTTTGAATACCACTTTCATATTAAATTCTAGTATATACTGAAATACATTTCTGAAAAAGGCATAATTTTTATATATTCTACTAAACACCCAGTGTGCTTCCCCAATCATATCTTTTATGAGTCCTAAAAAATTCTTATCCATTATCTCTTCAAATATTACCTCTGCCCCATTCTCACTCTAGATTTGGTTTCTAAAATAACCAGCTAGATATAGACCTCATTATATATTCTGCAACTCTTAAGCTCTTTCATATTCTCCATTTCTTTATTTCTGTATGTTGACTGGGTACCATGTAATTTGCTCAGAAACTAACTTCCAGCTATGTATTTTTAAAATATTTTATTTTTTATACATGTTAAGTATCTCTCTCCAACATGTTTCGAATTCTGGATGTTTAAAATATCTGTATATAAATGAGTTATCTTCAGAATGAGACCAAAGCCTATACACAAAACTCATTTATATTTCATATACACCTTATACACAGAGTTTGAAGGTAATTTTTTTTTTTTGGGGTGCTGGGGATCGAACCCAGGGCCTTGTGCTTACAAGGTAAGCACTCTACCGTCTGAGCTATCTCCCCAGCCCCTGAAGGTAATTTTATAAACTATTTTTAGTGCTCCTGTGTTTTGATGACAACCAAAGTCACATAAAATCAGGTGTGAAATTTTCCACTTGTGGCATCGTGTTAGCATTCAAAAGTTTTCAGATTTTGAAGATTTCAGATTTTGATATTTGAATCAGAGACACTCAACTGTATGTTTTTTCTAATACTAGTATTTCTATGTATCTTGTGTGGTAGAAAAGACTTCAGCAATTAAAACCAAAACCCGTAAGTAATGGTGGGGCATGCCTATAATCCCAGGCTGAGGCAGAAGGATTCCAAGTTCAAGGCCAGCTTCAGCAACTTAGTGAGGCCCTAAGCAACAAAGCAAGACCCTGTCTCAAAACAAAACATAAGAAGGGTTGGGGATGTAGCTCAGTGGTAAAGTGGCCCTGGGTTCAATTCCAAGACTCCTCCCCAGACTCCCAAATATCCAAAGACCCATGAATTCAGTGTGAAATCTTACGCAAATCACTTATTAAGTTGCATTTTCCTTAACTACAATATGAAAATAATGTTGTCTACATACTCATTAACTATTAAATGCAGAAACATATCAAAGTCAGATGATAAACTATGATCTAATATGACTATTATTTTTATGAAAAAAATAAATAAATAAAACAACATAACATACATATTTCAATAATATGTAGGGTAGGAGAAAAGTTGAACCCCAAAACATGGTAACATTACTTCTGGGTACATCTTTCCTGATAATCTCATAACAAAACAAAAGTATATTTGGTAAGTGGCCTGATGGTAAACTTTGCTTATCAGTCAAAAAGAAAGCAATCATTATTTCCAGGCTATGTTTTACCTTGTCATAAATTCCTCAAACTTTGAACTGGTAAGGTTAAGGCTGGACCAATGTGTATCTGCCACAGGCTTGTGCTCTGGAGGACCCAGGTATGCAAGAAGTGTTGCCATCTTATCAAAAGGTCGTCTTCCAACAGCTTTATGATCCCTAGGTACAGCAAACTACTTAGAAAGAAAGTAGCAATTCACATTGAGCAGAACACATTTCTTTAGATTGTCACTCATTGCTTTTCTTCTTGCCACTGATCCCTGCTAATTTCTAAGAACACTGAAAACACCTCAGGGATTCCAAGTATATACAGAAACATTTTAGAGATACAAGCATTTCCCAAACCATAACATTTACATTCAATTCAAATTCAATTTTTTTTGTAGAATTCATAATTCATTAAGTAAAAATAACATTCTGATCCACTTTTTCCTCAGCATAAAAAGGATCCATCTTGAGAAACCAGTGTTTAAGAAATGGACATATTTAACCAGGGGAAATTTTTAATAGCTATTAAATAGGTAAAACTAGGTAAGAATAACAAGATACTATTTCATAAACATCAAACAGACAAAAATGATTAAGTATGATAATGTCATCTTTGGTGAGTATGACTATAATGAAGTACTGCCACACAGTGCTGATCAAGGTATAAACTGACACATACAGTTTGAAAAGTAATTTGGCAGAGTAAAGTTAAGACTGATATAGTCCAGACCCAGTAACTACACACATAGGTAATACACAAGGAGACAAGCATGAAGATATTTATTACATCACTATTTATAATAGTGAAAAATTAGAAACAAACTTAAAATGTCCATCAATTCAAGAATGCAAAAATAAATTGATATAGTTATTCAATGAAACACTACCATAAGCTAAATAAGTGACAAATCTCAAGTAGAATGTTCAATGAAGAGGGTTTATGCAGACTAGGTATGTAGCTCTGTGACTGAGTGCTCATTTAGCATGCAAGAGGTACTATTTTCAAGCAGCAAGAAAAAAAAGAGGCTATATCTGCTGTATCAATGCTGTAAATTTTTAAATCACAACAAAAGCTATGCTATATAGACCTATAATTTCCTTTTACAAAGTGTGGGGGGTACAGAACACGATAAAAATACATATAGGAAGCATACCTATTAGTTTTAGAAAGTAGGTAAGTGTAGACAGAATAGACAGGGGATCACTAAAAGAGCTTTTAAATGTGTGTGTTTGTACACATACATGTACAAATATATATATGTACATATATATTTTTCCCCTCAAGAAATAAAATATTGCCCAGGTGTGGTGGCACATTCCTATAATCCCAGCAATTCAGAGGGTTAAAGAAGTTCATAGATAATCTCAGCAATTTAGTGAGATCCTATCTCAAAATAAAAAATTAAAAAGGACTGGGGGTATAGCTCAGAGGAAAAGCAGCCTGGGTGTAATCCCCAATACAGGGGAGCAGGGGGGTCACTATTACCTAGGTAGGCTTACTAATCATTTAATACCACTGAATCTTTTCCTTATATTAAAAAGAGTCTACACTTCTCTTTCCAAATCATTAATTCTTACTGCAAACAGATGCAAGGTAAAAGTCACTATTCACACTCAATAATTTTATTAATATTAATTTAGACTGAGAGTGTTCAATTTCCCCTTGACTGAGGAATCATACCTGTTGCTTGAAAGATACTGGCCAATTTTTTCCTGATTGTTCCAAAGCAGACGATGTAAAGCAAGTACATTGCCATCACTGATGAAGGAAAGACTATGATTTACTGCATCACTTGTGGGACAATCTGATGCTATATCAAGGAAAAACCTTTAAAAATGCAAAGCCATTAGAATTTTCAACACCAGAATTTTCATTCATACCTACATGTGAATTTTTATACAAGCATAGTATAAATTATTTTAGTAAGTATAATAATATAATGAAGTAAGTGAAATTACAAATATAGAGGACTTGTTCCATTTCTGATAAATGGCTTCAGTTTCAGAGTAGGCTCTGAAGTGAGAGAACAAACAAGAGATTTAGATAAATGAGAGCCAAAGAAGTCAGTGTTTTACAGATAAGGAAATGGAGGCCCAGACAAGAGAAAAGAACTCCCCAAAAATCACATAACCTGTCAGTCAGAGCCAGGATCAGGACCTTGGTTCTCTTAACTTTCTGTGGGTAGATAATCTGCTAGAACATGAACTCTCTACTGATATTTACTTCCCTAGCACAAGGGTCAATAAGAACTATGATGATGGTAAAATGGAAGAGAGCTGCACAAAGCCAGCTTAGACTATGAATCAGATTCCAGATTTATACTGATGAAAAGGAGAATTCTGGGCATTAACTTACATTTACAAAGCATTTTCTCATGAATTATTTGCTTCTCTAAAAACTTATGCAAAAATGTTCTCTCTAGTTTATAGATAAACCAACAACTCAGAGAAATAATCTGAAATAATTAATTATGGAAATCTAGCAGAAAAAAATTTTAAATCATAAAGCCAACAACTGTTCAATTATCCATAAAATTTTATGTGTGTATTACTTGGTTTAAAGAACAACTTCTTGGGCTGGGGATATAGCTCAGTTGGTAGAGTGCTTGCCTTGCATGCACAAGGCCCTGAATTCAATCCCCAGCACCGCAAAAAAAAAAAAAAAAAAAAAAAAAAAAAAAAAAAAAAGAACAACTTCTTAGTTCAGATACACATTTGGCTGAAGTAGTAAAAATATTCTAATACCAAAAGATTCTAACTATACACTTATGTATTATCTATACCAATTTGGTTTTAGTTTTTAATGAAAGGAATCTTTTTCCTTGCTCCCATATTGTAGCAACCTCAATCCTTTACTCTGGTAGATATGTCAAAAATCCCTGTAGGTTTTCAAATATACAAACCACCATCAAATCATAAAGAATATAGATTTATCAACATCTTTTATAAAGCAAAATATGTTCTTAATCAAGAGAGGGAAGAGAAAAAACCTACACATGAATACAGGCCAGGTACATGGACACATGAAACCAAAAACACTTGACTCACACAGAGCAATCAACCAAGTGTTAGACTGCTTACCTTCGTGCTGCATCAAAGTTGCTTTTCACAAAATCATTAAAAGGCCGCATATGTTCTTCTTTTGTGAAGAGAACATGATTGGCAATACTCTGTAGTATCTAAGCAGTCAAAGAAGGTTATAAATAGATTTACTGTATGAAGTCTATAATTAACAAATTCTTTAAAAGTACATGAATTTTCATACTGATGTAATTTCTATTGGCAGTTAGAATCGATTATACCTTGTTCTATAAATTACTGTAGATGTTGTTTCAATTTTTTCCCAAATATAATTATATATACATATATTTACATACACAAAATATATTAAAAATTTAAAGGTCTTTTAGCAGGGGTGCTGGGGATTGAACTCAGGGGCATGGGACCACTGAGCCACATCCCCAGCCCTATTTTGTGTTTTATTTAGAGACAGGGTCTCACTGAGTTGCTTAGCACCTCACTTTTGCTGAGGCTGGCTTTGAACTCGTAATCCTCCTGCCTCAGCCTCCCAAGCTGCTGGGATTACAGGCATGTGCCACCGCGCCCAGCTTAAATGTCTTTTTAAATAAAAGAAAATTTAGCAGTCTATATTTCATCTTCATTTCAAAATTTCCAGAAAACCATCTTTGGAAGATATTTGCTAAAATATTTTCCATGGCAATATAGCCCATTAGTTACCTAGCTAATGATTCCCTTTGTAATATAAACAAAATAAAACAAAATCACCTAATTGAAAATCACAGGGCATTTCAAAAGTAAATTCGAGAGAAGGTACTATATGAAAAACGGAAAAATTTTGTTGGAAGGGAAATTTAAGATAGCTAGATTATCAAAATAATTTACCTTTGACATTAACTTTAAGCCCCTTTCGATTCTAGGTGGTGGCTTTTTATCTAAAATCCCTGCTTCATATGGTGAGACAATGGCAGGATTGATAAATCTGAGGAACATGGCACTTCCTACTGCACCAATGCTGTTCTGAGGGAAACGCTGGCTAACCACCTAAAAACAAGGGGTTGAGAATTGAGTACAGGTTTGAATTAAAATAAGGAAATGGGAATAAAGAGCTCAGAGGTCAAACTTTGCACAAAAATTTGAATCAATCAATCCTCATGAATGACATTTCTATTTTTCCTTCTCCCCAAATACCAGAAAATGAAATTCACTCTTATCACTAATCTTATATCATTTTAAAGCACAATTAAGGTATCTAAGAGAGAAGAAAAACCTCAAGGATGACTTACGTAGAAGAGACCTGAAAAAAAAAGATCTTATTTTACCATCACTGTTTACACTGCAAGTCCCAATTTCACACAAAGATTATTTTACTAAGATTAATAGACATGAGAGCATGGTCAATTTTGTAAGGTGAAGCTAAGTTTTCAATAGCACACCTCTGAGATGACCTACACCTAGTAATAAACATTTACATTTTGTTATATTTGTTATAACTTAGATGTTTTTTATTTTTGAGAAAAATGCTTAACATGCAAAAGAAATTTTTTTTCTTAGATTCCCAGTGAAAGAAAAAAAAGTAACAGGTAATGTTACTGGTAGTTCGTTTTCTTCATCAGCCTGCTTTATGAATATAAGGACCTATTATTTAACCCATGGAGGAAGAGAAATTCTTGGGGGCCAAAAAGAAAAAAGGATCCTACAAGAAGGGATAACCCCCTGTGTCTACCATAGATAAATTCATAATTCTGCCAAGTTTAAAAAAAAAAAAAACTTTAAGAATTTAGGAAATGAATTTAGGTTGCCCATCCTGAAAAGCAACATTAAACTTCTCCTTAGAAAATATTCTAAATTGAAGATAAAGTGACCAGCCCATTAGATTGGGGAAAGTGTTAAATTGATTGGGAAATGTGTTATGAAATTGGCTCAGTGCCCATCTCTTCCCCATGCCCCCTTATTTTAGGCCAACATATGAAAACTATATTATTCTGGAATTCACATTTTTTATATATCCTACAAACACATATTTGTTTTTAAAGACCACATATAACATTTAATCTCTACAACTACTCTTGCTTGGTGTGGTTAACTGCAATTTAAAGCAGTAGTAGCTGCAACAGTGAAGTTATACCATTCCACTCAATAATGAGATCCCAGGGATAAAACTATATTTCAAAGGATACTGGAGGGAAGGTGAGAAAATGGGATTTAAGAACAAAATCTCTTAAACTCTACTTTTCTTCATAAAGCCTCAATGACTCCAGATTAACTCTGGAAAGAAGGGTTATTTTACTTAATTCTAGATCATTTAGTGCTCCATAGGTCCATATTTTAAATGTGTTCTTATTTACTATCTATAATTTTCAAATCATTTTCTATCATCTCTGCTAAAAAAATTGGTAAAAATATTTTAGAAAATGATTTTTCTTAAGCTGAAGAAAGTTTGTAAAGGTGACAACTGAAGTATATTATAAGTAATATATTCTCACCTTCACTTATAAAACATAGCTCAGGAACCTTCAAGTTATAGTTCTTCAGGTGCTTACAGGGTAAAGAACAACCTTATACTTAAATAAGGGGAAAGTGGGGAGGTGGCTAAATATAGAAGTTGTAGCAGAAAGGCTTTCAAACCTAAATGCTGTTTATTTTTAGCTAAAATAAAATTTTACATATAGAATAAAGAAAATTCAAGTGCCTTTATTACTCTAGTACAATATTTAACTTTTGTTGACCAGGAACCACTCTGAAATCTGATAAAAAAGTTAGAAACATCAATGTATGCATTCATACTGACAAAATTCATCACATAATTTCAGAATATTCATGGACAACCACAGAGTTCTCAAAAATAAATGAAATACTTGTAAGCCTATAAGAGCTTTAATTCCGCTTTTCAGGAGTGTGTTAGCAAGAAGAAAGAGAATTTAAAAAAAAATTTTTTTTTTTTTTTTTTTTTTTTTTTGAGGAGTTCCAGAATTGAACTCAGGGCATTGTGCATACTAAGCATACACTCTACCCACTGATCCACACTACCACCCCCAAACTGCTTATATTTAATTTTAATTGGTAAAAGAATTTACCAATATATTCAGTTCAACCAATTAAAATCCTGAAACTTTTTCAAAAGCTAAAGACATAGTTTGGTTTTCAAAGAATCAGTTGATTTCTAAAATACTAAACTGTGAGTTTCTCATAAAAATCAATAATGTATATACATATCAAGATTCACTTTTTTCAGAGTAGCTATTTACTGGTTTTCTCCAAGATAAAGATCTTTTAAATTATGACTTATATTGGTGCCTAATAGTACTCTCAGCTTCAGAATTCGGGAAGTCTGAAAAAATTATTTTCCAAAGGGAAAATAAAGTTCTCCACATCTCCAAAATAATTTCATGTCAAAACTCAGAGTAGTCATACCTCAGGAACACACATAGTTTCATGTATCCCACTGATGGTAGTATCAATACATTTTTAGAACTGATAAAACATAATTGACATTAGTAAGAATGCTGTATAACAAGTTTTATGAATCAATTTATAAATGAATTGCTTTTTTATTTCACCACTAATAACATCAATGTAATTTTACCTGATACACAACTCAAGTTTTCATTCTTTTTAAAAAAATCCATAAAATTTTAACTTGGATGAAAGAGACAGTCTGTGTCGAAACCAGTTATCAGCCAATGTCCCCTTTACCTCTTTTGGTAAAAAATGAATTATATAATGCAAATAAATGTAGTAGTAAGCTACACATCACAAGAAGGTCACTACCTATACATGATTAATTACTGTAAATTCTTCATGAGTTAGGCAGACAACTTCCAAAGTAAATCTAAGTATATATGATTGATTATAATAAATAAAATTATCTGTAATATGAGTACACAGCAAGGCACCAGAGGCTAGAGCCTTCTCACTATATTTCAAATATTCTAATCCAAGATACATATACTCCAAAAGAAAAATCAGTTTGCTTTTAAAAGATGTTTGAACTCTATTGAGCAAAAAACTCTAAAAATATGACATTTAAATTTATAACAACTACACTGTCTTCACATTCTGGAAAGTGCTCTAAAGTATCTCAAATTACCAATTAGATTTCACTTTTCCTTGAGGACCTCATGTCATCTGTGCTGAGAAATACATTCCAAAACTTAGTGTTACCCAGAAACTTAAAAAAATTTTTTTTGAAAATAACTAGTAGAAAAAAACATTTCAAGGAACAATTCTAGACAAAAATCTCAATAAAGGAAAGTTAGAAAGGCTAGAAAACATGCTCTAGAGAAACACAAAGTCTGAATTTTAATTCATGTGATACACTACACAATGCCATTAGTAAAACACTGAACGAGAGCGTTAGAAACAGTAAATTAATTTCAACAGTGATGGTGTATATTAAGTCCACATGAGAATTAGAAGTCTGAAGCATTAGAAAGAAATGTTTTTATTAAGCAAGAAGGCCATCCAATTCAATCCATTTACTAATAGCTGACCAAACTTACTTTAACATACTGAAAATCTTGTTTCTAAATTTTAATTCAGCTCTGAATCTAAAGCAGAAATTGCAATGTAGAGCTTAGTGTAAAATCTTATATGTAAAGCTAAGACAAAGAATGAAAGATAAAACCAGACAAACTATATTTTAAATTATTCCATTTTTAAAAAGTACCTGATTTTTAAGTTTTCTTTGATTCTTTCTCTATAATCATTTGGATAATATGAACAAGATGGGCCTCAGCCTGATAAGAATAGGTTACACTCTCAAATGACAAATTTAAAATAAATATAAGTTATATTTTGGACAAATTCCACTCACTGGAAGAAGATAATTATGACTATCATAATTTTATTTCTTTGAAATTAGGGCAAGTTTAGAAGCAGGCATTATATTTATATCGTGCTTGTAAAATGAGGTGTTTCTATACAAATATGGACTGTGTTTTCCTTTTATTCCAATAATGCAATACTGAGTTTCCCTGAGGTAAAAGTAATTTTACTATTAGAATTTCTATAAACTAAGCACAAACATCTAAATTCTGGTTGTTGTCTATCTAGATAAAAATACGGTTTTAAAAAAATTTAGCAACTTTTAGACTAGATTAGAAAATGATACTTTCTGATAAAGCACTTGCCCTGCATAATGTGCAAGGCCCTGGGTTCCACACCCAGCACCTCTTTAAAAAAAAAAAAAAAAAAAAAAAACACTTTCCTACCATATACTTCTAATAATTTCAATCTTTTGTTTCTAGGAAAAGAAACCACTCACATGACCTGCAAACAAGAAGCAAGAATGAAGATAGTCAGCATTTCCTAAGGCCTTGAAATTAAGTTTCTTTTGCATTCATTTATAATTTAAAAAACAAGAATAAAATTAGACCACGGATATCCAATGCAACAAATGCCCACAAAATGCCTTTGGGATAAATCAAACCAAAGGAACACAGAGAATGTTTCAATGTAACTTAATTCCAGGGTTAATTGAAATGAAAGCTATTTTGTGCCAGAATTAGTAGAATGATTTTACAGTGAAGGTCAAATAGGCTGAAGTGAAGATGTTCTTAACAAACAGCAAAAGATTTTTGTTTGCTTTGAAAGAAACAGCTAATAAAAAGTTCTCCAAACTTACTGATTTTTTGTTTTCCTTTTTTTCTTTTACTGTAGCTTTATTCAGTAGGGAGTGGCAAGTTGCCTACAGAACAGAGATGAGCACAAACAAGTCACAGCACCGACTACATACAGCAACAAAAACAATGTTGGCTTGTACATAAAATTACACGATAAAATGTAACACAAATGGAATTAACAAAAAATTAGAAATCAACTGAATTTTGAAGGATGAATTTTAATTCTGGATTTATATTTTTATTACATTTTTAAGCCACACACTAAATAAACAGCAAGAAATGTTGAGACCCAATCATGTCTACTATTTCTGGCTAGGAATCACAGAAAAGATCTCTCCAAGTGAATTTGAAGATATAGAATATTTGCATCTTAGTTAATTCCTAGTTTTTGATAACTTTCATATTAAATGTTCCTTACAAGTAGACCACATAGTAAAAACTTTTGTGTCTACGTAAGTTTTTTCTGATATGTAAAATACTTCTCTGTGTATCCTTCAATTGACTTAGTTATTTTTCCAATATCTGGCATTTAATTAAGATCCTAACTAAAATAAAAATTAAATAGCTAAAAATAGAAAAATTCACTTTAGAGTTATAAATTAAAAATCTCTCTCTAAAAAAGATAAGTCTTCAAATTTCACATTATTTTTCAAAGCAGGCTACTTGCTGGAATGGTTCTAATCAGAGGATGTTAAGATCTCTGCACTATTTGGGAGAAAAATGTGTTATCAGTTGAACTAGAAAAAAAAAGCATTAATTAATATTAAGGTTAAGAAACTGCAGAGAAAAGTATAATATATAAAATGGTAAGCCTGCTTTAAACTGTTTACTTATCACTTACTACTTATCAGAATGCTACCAAACCCCTAACCAAAAAAAGACACTTATCAAAACCCACTGACACATCTTGGTTTTGTCTCTCCGAGTTCCCTTCTAAGGCTGAAGAGTTTTTTCAAAGTTAAAACACTTCTGACTGGACTATACTAGGAAAAATAATTATTTTTAAAATGTGTTTAAAACCAAACAGTACGCTGGGCACAGTGATGCATACCACTAATCCCAGCAATTTGGGACACTGAGGGAGGATATTAAGTTGGAGGCCAGCCTTAGCAACTTAAATGAGGCCGTCTCAAAATAAAAACTATACAAAGGGTTATAGGAATTTAGCTCAGTGGTAATATGTCCCTGGGTTCAATCCCCAGTACCAAATCAAAATAAAAAACAAAAACCCCAAGTCTTTACTCCACCAATACATGGCATCTTATTCCAGGAATTCTAGGCATCAAATACCATAATCAAAAACAAGTTGGGTTTAAAATCTGTTTGACATCCATCTATCCATCCACCCAAGTAGATGAGTACATGCCAGATACTATTCTAAGCACTGGGAAACAGTGGTAAAATAAAAAAGACACACTTATCTCATGGAGCTTTGGTTCAAACTTAATATATACAAAACACTAGTAACTATACTAGCTTTATAAATATTTTTTCAAATATGGCATACATCTATCATTTAAAGTCTTAAAAATTATATAACTATTTTAGTTTGAAGAAGCAGATTTACTGGCAAAAGATGACATTTATTTAGAATCATAATAGCTCCACCTCAACTCTTTTACCACAACCTAAAAGAACATTCATTCTGGAAATTATTTTTCTCTTTTTTCCACAACTACTGAATGAAAAGTGGAAATGAATACATGAAAAAGTAACTTAATTATAAGTCTGACCCAAGTTCACAGTTGACTTTCTATTAACTAACACTGTCCACTAAGAAGGCAAATGAAGTAACAGAGTTGATTAAACATGACACCAAAAAAAAAAAAAAAGGGCTTAAAGGCTAACATATGAATTCAAGCAAAAAGAGTTAACAATCGGAAGTTTATTAGCTAGCAATATACTCACTTAGCTTTCAATATTTCCCCCGTAGGTCCCAAAAGCAGAAGTCATGTTTACTAAAGGAAAAAAACCCAACTACCAACCCTCCCAGCAGAATAAACAAGCACAAAGGTACCACTATGTTGCTGACAAAGTCAAAAGGGCAAGAAAAAGCCGAAAGAGGAAAGATAAATAAAAACAAAAGAGCAAACTGATGGGAAAAACTAGGTTTAGAAAGAGACTCAATGAAAAAATATGTTGAGATCAAAGCTTTTCTTTTCTTTCCTTTTTAATTAATAAATGTTAAATTCCTTGTCAGCTTGTTAAAAAGCAAAACCTTCTGTACAGCATACCTTTGCTCTGTAGTACTTTACTCTCCAACACTTATTAAGTTTATCTAATACTTTGAAGTAATACACTGACACATTTAAATGTTTTTAAAGAGAATAATTTTATATGAAATTTTAACATAATTCCAAGCAATATTAAAGTAACATAGACTATTTTATCATGCAGTGCCCTGTAAAGAACAACACAATATTTGATAAACTACCAATCATCACCTGTTCTCTTTTCACTATTTCCCTTCCTTCCCAACTATGAAAGCTGATAAGAATCTTATTCACTTATATGGAAGGAATAGGAAAATTTAAATTCTTCATTAAGTATTTCCTAAGTACTTACTAAGTATCATGGTATTCTTTTACATTACAGTATCTTGGTCTCAAATTGGTGTTCCAGATTACTGACAGTACAAAAATATTTTTCATGTAGGATGACAACTACATGATGAATTTTTACTAAAATCTAGTAGGATCATGTCATCAGTCCCTATTCACTTTTAACCAGCTAAAGTCAAAGTCACTGTCATTTCAGAAACCCACTTAACTCTCTGGCCTAATAGTAGGCCAACCAGGAAGCTGATCCACACTATTTTTAATATATTTTTGCTATTTCTTCCCAACCTATTGTCAGAAACAGAAAAATTACTAAATTAGATTTAGAGAGAAACCTAAATAAGGCTCAAACTTAAGAGAAAATGTTCAGTGTATTAAGTTTCATGTTGTAATTTATCCTCCCTCTAGCCTCATATTTAACTAGCTGAGTAAATTATTTGGGGATTTTCCTAAGCTTCCTGAAACTTTTTGAAAAGGCAGTAAAATAGTCAGGCATAGTAGCATATGCCTGTAATCCCAGAAACATAGGAGGCTGAGGCAAGAGGATCACAAGTTTGAGGCCAGCCTCAGCAACTTAGTAAGACCTTATCTCAAAATAAAAAATAAAAAGGGCTGGGGATGTAGCTCAGTGGTAGAGTGCCCCTGGGTTCAAACCCCAGTACTTCAAGAAAAGAACAGAAAAAGGTGGGGAGGGGCAGTAAAGTCATGATAAATTAAGAGAGAGAGAGTGTATTATGTGTTGTGGAAAATTTTCTTTTTATAGACCTATCTTTAAAAGTAGCAGTGGGGGTTAAAAAAAAAAAAAAATCACACAGAGCAGCCCCAAATTTTTAGAATGGTGAATTCACTGGTGCTGTTAATGTCTCTTAGCAACTGAAGCTGTGTGCTAAAAAACAAATGTCTGGGGATGACTCTGAAAAAAGAGAGAGACAAAGGCATGAATTTTAGTAAATGTGTAAGTTCTTTCCTTATCTCCACCCCTACCCCAAACTTCCAATCCGATAATATTTCTCCTTCTTAGAAGGCAAATGTGGATTTGCAAGACCTTTCTTAGAATAAAGAAGTCGCTTTAAAAGCTGCATATGCAACTCAAAAAGACATTAGAAACCATTGAAGAACACGGGCCTAACTCCCTCAACAAGAAAGGAATGACTGTGGAGATCTGAACTCAGAAATATTACTTATAGTGATGACCTTAGGAGGTCTAACAATGATGCAATATATCTTATAAGTAGAAATCTACATAAATAGAGCTCCATTAGTCAGTCCTGGGAAAATATGACACAAACCGATTATATCTTAATTAAGAAACCAAAATTTCAGATCAAGAAATTCACAATGCAAAAAGCAAGGGAGCTGACTCTTATGTGAAAGACCCTGTAAGTAATTTAAGCAAAAGATAACCCACCTAAAATTCCATAATGTTTTATTTCAGCCACATGAATCATATCCAACAGATTCAGTGAATTTTAAACTTGCTCCCAATGCAATGAAAATCTAATATCTTTAAATATTCTCTTAAAGTATTTCAAATGGCTCTGAAGAAAAATGAAGTGTCTTTCAAAGACATTCCAACAACAATTCTTAATGTATTGTTCATCCAATTGACTCAGTCTTGTAGTCAACCATCCACTATCAGTAACTACATCATTTTTTGGTAAAGTATTCTTAATTTAGCTTTGAATTAATGTTAATCTCCAACTTTAAACATACCTGGTATAAACAGTGGCACACACTTCGAAGCTGAGGGGGAAATTCTGAGGAAGAACTGATGATGGCGTGAAAGAACTTTTCAGTCATCTGAAGAAGGTTCCGCTGGTTTTCCTCAAGGCTTTCTGATGGTTCTAACCTACAAAAAAGAGAAAGGTAAAAATCAAAACATTTCTCTTTAAAACAAACAAAATCCCTACTTGAAAGAGACTCACTGAGAGATATTCAGTCAAATACAATGTGTGGAATTTTGACCCTGATTTGAACAAATAAGTAATTGTTAAAAAAAAAAAAAACGACAATTTTGGGGACCACCAGAAAAAATTTAACATAAAATATTTTTAATTTTATTGGCTATGAAAATACTGATGGTAGCAGCAGTAGTGGTGGTGGTAATGTGTATGTGTGTGTTTAAAGTGTATATCTGTTGAAAATATTATTTCTTGGATTTGTTTAAAATACCTGAGCAAAAAGAGGGGAGGAAAGAGATAGACAAAACAAGAATGGTATTCTTCAAATTCACATTCCTCTACATGTTTATGCTTATACAAAAAAAACCACATATATATGAATGACGTGGATTTAAAAAAATCTCCATTAATAAAATGCAATTGTCATCTTTCATTCTACATTATGTTTCTGAGCTTTATCCTTGTTCATACATGAAGATCTAGTGAATTGTATATATACCACTATACACACACACACACACACACACACACACAATGTGGTGTATATATGTATGTCTGTGTATATATATATACATACACACAGACATACATACATACATACACCACTATTTTTTTCTTGTGGTGCTGGGGATCAAACTCAGGGCATCATGCATGCTAGGCAAGGACTTTGCCTCTGAATTATATCCCAGTCCTGTCTCTGTATATCATGAGTTATCTGATCTCCTGTCAATGAATATCTACATTTTTTCAGTTTTACAGAACCACTGAATGAATACTCTTATGTATATACAAGATTTTCAGCCAATGCTGGGCACAGTGGTAAATGTCTATAATCCCAGCAACGTGGGAGACCGAGGCAGGAAGATCTCAAGTTCGAGCCCAGCCTCAGCAATTTAGCAAGGTCCCAAGCAACTTAGCAAAACCCTGTCTCAAAATAAAAAATAAAAAGAAATGGAAATGTAGCTCAGGGGTAAAGGATCAAACTCTCATTACAAAAAAAAGAAAAAGAAAAGAAAGGGAGGAGGGTGAGGCAGTGTTTCTCAGATTGGCATTGTGGCACATCCTTGTAATTCCAAGCTACTCAAGAGGCTGAGGTAGGAGGATAACAAGTTCAAGGTCTACCCTGAAAATTTAGTGAGATCCTCTCTCAAAATAAAAAGTAAAAAAGGGCTAGAGAAATAGCTCATTGGTAGAACAACTCTGAGTTCAATTCCCAGTATGTGCAGGGGTCGGGTGGGAGGGTCCTCTAGGGCAGCTAACTAGAAAAGGAATTTCTAAGTAACTGGACAAATGTATAGTTATCTTTATTAGATACTGATAGCTCTACAACCAGTAGTATAGACAATTCTTATTCTACATTCTCACAAGTATACACGGCTTGAATATTCCCCAAATGCTTTGGACCAGAAGTGTTTCAGACTTTTTTCTGATTTTGGAATATCTACATAGACTTTACCTGTTCAGCATTCGTAATCCAGAAATCCAAAATGCCTGAAAATTTTTGGCACCAACATGAAGTTCAAAAGTTTCAGATTTTGAACCATTTCAAACATTAGGAATGCCCAATCTAAGTCAATCTAGTAGGTAAGCAAAGGCATCTCATGTTTTTAACTTCTCTATGATTCCTAGTAAGTTTGGAAAGCTTTTGTGACCAACCATTCAGCTTTCCCCTATTCTGAACTGCCTTTCATATCCAGTATGACTTTTCTAACTATCAGATGTCCTTCCCAATTGGTATCTAAAACTCAATATGCTCCAAACTAGCTGATTTTTCCTCTTATGTCTTGTTTTGTGCTCTTCTGGTGATGTTAATGGGACCATCACTGTCTTAATCACATCATTCAAGCAGTCTCTGATGTCAGACTTTCCTGCTTTACTTCATTATTACCCATATCCAATCAGTCTTGCTAATCCTTACCAGCAGGACTTCTAAACACTTGATGTTGTGCTTAAAGGCAGTGGCAATTCCAAAAACAGACTTAAAAGTTTAAAATTTCAGCTGTATCAGTTTTTGACTATTATGGAGTTGGTCCCAATACTCAACTTCCCTAAGCCTCCGTTTTTCTCATCATTACGACAGGAATAATAATGCCTACTTTAAGAGGTATAAATTTTATCCAGTGGCTATCAAATTCGTAAAGCTTTACTTGCAGCCTAACCCAAACTTTCAAACTACAATCTTTATAAAACTCACTACTTAAAAACACATCTATTTTGTGTCTCGTCTCCACCACTAAAATAAGTTCCTTGAAAGAAGTATTCATCTTTGTCATCTTAAAGACTAGCACAGGAGGATCCAAGATGGCGGACCAGAGGGAGGCTGCATTCCTTGTCGCTCCGTAACTCCGGTTTCAAACAGAGGATATCTGTTTCTCGGTGAGGCAGTTTTTGCTTCTTATCAATCCCCTGGTGTTTACCCCATTTGTCTGCTGTGATGACCTGCAGTCTGCTAGCCTATGGACGCCTTTTTTGAGTGCAGATTGCTCACTGTCAGGCGTCTATCATCCGCCATTTGCCTGCTTCTCGCCTGTCCATAACCTGCCTTACACCTATCCATCACCCAATGCACGAGGTTCACCCTCCGATCGTCCAACAACAGCCAGCAAACTGATCGCCGACCACCAGTGGAGCACCAGCTGCCTGCTGTTGCCTGGAAGTTCACTGTTACAGTACCTGCAGGTTTGATTACACGTGGCTGCCGCCATTTTGAGAAAACAGCCAGGCCCCGTAGGACCCCTGGCTGGACTGACTGAGCCCCATCTCCAGGATCCCTCAGACCAACCGATCACTCCCTGCCTCTGGGGCTCTCACATCAACTGACTGCTCCCTGCCGCCAGGACCCCCAGACCAACTGACTGTGCCCTATCACCGGGACCCCAGACCGACTGATTTCACCAGCCTCCAGGATCCCACAACCACACCAAACACACCGGACCTCCAGGACCCCTGCCGGCAACTGCATCCCGTCTCCAGGACCTCCAGCTGACCACATCCACCACTGAGCTGCAGCTCCCCATTTGCCAACACATTTCGAAGCCAGAGCGGCCATCTGGGATAATCCTGGAAGCCGTAGCTCCAATCTTTGGATGGGGCAAATCCCATCCTGCGACGCCTGCTGGAGGCTTGAAGTTCATTGTCAGGTACCTCTCTGCATCAGGCTACTGAACACTGGGAGGTTTCATTCTTATATGACTGTTATACTGTAGATTTTCTTTTTTTTCCTTTTTAAAAAATTTAAGTTTTTATTTCTTTACTTTTCTTGCTCTCTTTTTCTTTTATTTACCTGTTCCCTCAAAGTCTCTTTCTCCCTTTTTTTGCATGCTAACGTCTGATTTCTTTTGATTACACTCTCACCCTTTCTATTTTCTAGAACTTCTGTGTATTCTTTTCTTATCCCATTAACAGCCACGTTCTACATCCCTCTGCATCCTCTTTGTCCTCCATTAGAAACTGCAGACCTTATTGCAAACCTCTTTGTTTTACCGAAGATAATATTTGAACTCATTTTGTTTACTATGACAATTTTGTTATTGTCCCATAGGGACTATTTGGTCTAGGATTGCATAGTGTCTGATTTGGGCACTGCTATTATTGATTTCCCCTTAAAGAAAGGGTTTTGGAAACCCTACATAGGGCCACTACAAGCCTATAGGGGGAAATCTGCAATACCCCAGATCTGCACTGCTAGAGGGGAAGATACATGAACAACATGAAAAAACAAGGGAAGAAAATGATCCAAACAAATCTACATTCTATATTAATAGAATCCAATGACAGTATGTTAGAAGAAATGTCAGAAAAGAACTTCAGATTATACATGATTAAGATGATTTGCGAAGTAAAGGATGAGATAAGAGAGCAAATGCAGGCAATGAATGATAATACCAATAAGCTGAAAGAGCACCTGCAGGAAGCAAAAGATCATTTCAACAAAGAGATAGAGATTCTCAAAAAAAACCAAACGGAAATCCTTGAAATGAAGGAGACAATAAACCAAATAAAAAATCAACGGAGGGCCGGGGATATAGCTCAGTTGGTAGAGTGCTTGCCTTATAAGCACAAAGCCCTGGGTTCAAATCCCCAGCACCACAAAAAAAAAAAAAAAAAAAAAAAAAATCAATGGAAAGCATCACCAAAAGACTAGACCACTTGGAAGACAGAACCTCAGACAATGAAGACAAAATATTTAATCTTGAAAATAAAGTGGCCCAAACAGAGAAGATGGTAAGAAATCATGAACAGAATCTCCAAGAACTATGGGACATCATGAAAAGACCAAATTTAAGAATTATTGGGATTGAGGAAGGCACAGAGATACAAACCAAAGGAATGAACAACCTATTCAATGAAATAATATCAGAAAATTTCCCAAACCTGAAGAATGAAATGGAAAATCAAATACAAGAGGGTTACAGAACACCAAATGCAGAACACCAGAATCACAACAGATCCACACCAAGGCACATTATAATGAAAATGCCTCACATTCAAAATAAAGATAGGATTTTGAAGGCCTCGAGAGAAGAGCATCAGATTACATACAGGTAGAAACCAATACGGATAGCAGCTGACTTCTCAACCCAGACTCTAAAAGCTAGAAGGGCCTGGAACAACATATTTCAAGCTCTGAAAGAACATGGTTGCCAACCAAGAATCCTATACCCAGCAAAACTAACCTTCAGATTCGAAGATGAAATAAAATCCTTCCATGATAAAAGTTAAAAGAATTTACAAATAGAAAGCATGCACTACAGAATGTTCTCAACAAAATATTCCATGAGGAGGAAATGAAAAACAACAATGGAGGTCAGCAAAGGAAGGAACTACCTTAGAGAAAAACCACTCAAAGGAGAAACCAAGCCAACTTAAAAACCAAAAATAAGCCAAATGACTGGGAATACAAATCATATCTCAATAATAACCCTGAACGTTAATGGCCTAAACTCATCAATCAAAAGACATAGACTGGCAGAATGGATTAAAAAGAAAGACCCAACAATATGCTGCCTGCAAGAGACTCATCTCATAGAAAAAGACATCCACAGACTAAAGGTGAAAGGATGGGAAAAAACCTACCACGCACATGGACTCAGGAAAAAAGCGGGGGTTTCCATCCTTATATCAGATAAAGTGGACTTCAAGCCAAAGTTAGTCAGAAGGGATAAAGAAGGACACTTCATACTGCTTAAGGGAACCATAAATCAGGAAGACATAACAATAGTAAATATTTATGCCCCAAACAATGGTGCATCCCTGTACATCAAACAAATCCTTCTCAATTTCAGGAATCACATAGACCGCACAACACAATAATTCTGGGTGACTTTAACAACGCACTGCTGTCACCACTAGATAGATCTTTCAAACAAAACCCAACCAAAGAAACCACAGAACTCAATAACACAATCAATAACCTAGACTTAATAGACATATATAGAATATTCCATCCATCAACGGGCGGATTCACTTTCTTCTCAGCAGCACATGGAACCTTCTCAAAAATAGACCATATGTTATGCCACAAAGCAGCCCTTAGAAAATGCAAAAAAATAGAGATACTGCCTTGTGTTCTATCAGATCATAATGGACTAAGAGTAGAAATCAATGACAAAATAAAAAAGAGAAATTACTCCAATACCTGGAGACTAAATGATATGCTATTGAATGAAACATGGAAAACAGAAAACATCAGGGAGGAGATAAAAAAATTCTTAGAGGTCAATGAGAACGACGATACAACATATCAAAATCTCTGGGACACTATGAAAGCAGTACTAAGAGGAAAATTCATTGCATGGAGCGCATTCCAGAAAAGAATGAAAAGTCAACAACTAAATGACCTAACATTACAGCTCAAAGCCCTAGAAAAAGAAGAACAGAATAACAGCAAAAGTAGTAGAAGACAGGAAATAATTAAAATCAGAGCTGAAATCAATGAAATTGAAACAAAAGAAACTATTCAAAAACTTCACAAAACAAAAAGTTGGTTCTTTGAGAAAGTAAACAAAATAGACAAACCCTTAGCCACACTAACAAAGAGAAGGAGAGAGAAGACTCAAATTACTAAAATACATGATGCAAAAGGAAATATCACGACAGACACCACTGAGATACAGAACAGAACGAGAAGTTACTTTGAAAATCTGTATTCCAACAAAATAGAAACTACCGAAGACATTGACAAATTTCTAGAGACATGTGCTCCTCCCAAACTGAACCAGGAGGACATACACAATTTAAACAGATCAATATCAAGCAATGAAATAGAAGCCATTAAAAACCTACCATCCAAGAAAAGCCCAGGACCAGACGGATTCTCAGCCGAGTTCTACAAGACCTTCAAAGAAGAACTCATTCCAATACTTCTCAAAGTATTCCAGGAAATAGAAAAGGAGGGTACCCTACCGAACTCATTCTATGAAGCTAATATCACCCTCATACCCAAACCAGGCAAAGACACATCAAGTAAAGAAAATTTTAGACCAATATCCTTGATGAATATAGCTGCAAAGATCCTTAATAAAATACTGGCAAACCATATCCAAAAACATATTAAGAAAATCGTGCACCACGAGCAAGTGGGGTTCATCCCTGGAATGCAAGGATGGTTCAACATTCATAAATCAATAAACATAATCCATCATGTCAACAGACTTAAGGATAAGAATTATATGGTTATTTCAATTAACGCAGAAAAAGCGTTGGACAAAATACAACACCCCTTCATGCTCAAAACACTAGAAAAAATAGGGATAGTTGGAACATACCTGAATATTGTAAAGGCTATTTATGCTAAGACCATGGCCAACATCATTCTTAATGGAGAAAAACTGAAACCATTCCCTTTAAAAACGGAAACAAGGCAGGGATGTCCTCTTTCACCACTTCTATTCAACATTGTCCTCGAAACTCTAGCCAGAGCAATTAGGCAGACCAAAGAAATTAAAGGGATACAAATAGGAAAAGAGGAACTTAAGTTGTCACTATTTGTGGATGACATGATTCTATATTTAGAGGATCCAAAAAACTCCTCCAGAAAACTTCTAGACCTCATCAATGAATTCAGCAAAATAGCAGGCTATAAAATCGACACGCATAAATCTAAAGCATTTTTATACACAAGCGACAAAACAGCTGAAAGGGAAATGAGGAAAACAACCCCATTTGCAATAGCCTCAAAAAAAATAAAATACTTGGTCATCAATCTAACCAAAGAGGTAAAAGATCTCTACCATGAAAACTACAAAACATTGAAGAAAGAAATTAAGGAAGACCTTAGAAGATGGAAAGATCTCCCATGTTCTTGGATAGGCAGAATTAATATTGTCAAAATGGTCATACTACCAAAAGTGCTATACAGATTCAGTGCAATTCCAATTAAAATCCCAATAACGTACCTTACAGAAATAGAGCAAGCAATCATGAAATTCATCCGGAAGAATAAGAAACCCAGAATAGCTAAAACAATCCTTAGCAGGAAGAATGAAACAGGGGGTATCACAATACCAGAACTTCAACTATACTACAAAGCAATAGTAACAAAAACAGCATGGCATTGGCACCAAATAGACAGGTAGATCAATGGTACAGAATAGAGAACACGGACACAAACCCAAATAAATACAATTTTCTCATACTAGACAAAGGTGCCAAAAATATGCAATGGAGAAAAGATAACCTCTTCAACAAATGGTGCTGGGAAAACTGGAAATCCATATGCAACGGAATGAAACTAAACCCCTATCTCTCACCCTGCACAAAAATCAACTCACAATGGATCAAGGACCTTGAAATCAGACCTTAGACCGTAGGTCCAAATCTTCACCTTGTTGGCTTAGGATCAGACTTCCTTAACAGGACTCCCATAGCACAAGAAATAAAAGCAAGAATCAACAACTGGGATAGATTCAAACTAAATAGCTTTCTCTCAGCAAAGGAAACTATCAGCAATGCAAAGAGAGAGCCTACAGAGTGGGAGAATATCTTTGCCACTCATACTTCAGATAGAGCACTAATTTCCAGAATCTATAAAGAACTCAAAAAACTCTACACGAAGAATACAAATAACTCAATCAACAAGTGGGCTAAGGATATGAACAGACACTTCACAGAAGAAGATCTACAAGCAATCAACAAACATATGAAAAAATGTTCACCATCTTTAGTAATAAGAGAAATGCAAATCAAAACTACCCTAAGATTGCATCTCACCCAATTAGAATGGCGATTATCAAGAATACAAGCAACAATAGGTGTTGGAGAGGATGTGGGGAAAAAGGTACACTCATACATTGCTGGTGGGGCTGCAAATTAGTGCAGCCACTCTGAAAAGCAGTGTGGAGATCCCTTAGAAAACTTGGAATGGACCCACCATTTGACCCAGCTATCCCACTCCTCGATCTATACCCAGAGGACTTAAAATCAGCATACTACAGAGATACAGTCACATCAATGTTCATAGCTGCTCAATTCACAATAGCCAGACTCTGGAACCAACCTAGATGCCCTTCAATTGATGAATGGATAAAGAAACTGTGGTATAAATATACAATGGAATATTACTCAGCTATAAAGAATAATAAAATTATGGCATTTGCAGGCAAATGGATGAAACTGGAGAATATCATGTTAAGTGAGATAAGCCAATCTCAAAAATCCGAAAGATGAATGATCTCACTGATAAGCAGATGCTGACACATAATGGGGGGTGGGAGAGGGGCAAAAATGGAGGAAAGAGGGACTGTATAGAGGGAAAAGAGAGGTGGGAGGGGTGGGGGAGGAAGGAAAAAATAACAGCATGAATCAAACATCATTACTCTATGTAAATGTATGAATATGCAAATGGTATGCTGTTACTCCATGTACAAACAAACAACATGTATCCCATTTGTTTACAATAAAAATAAATTAAAATAAAAAAACACTATAGTTTACATCTCAGGCTCTCCCTGTTACCCTATCACTTTGGGAGAAGCCAGCCAGAAAAAAAAAAAAAAAAAAAAAACTAGCACAGTACCTTACCAACGAAAGCATTGAGATATCAATATCTTAATTAGCAATTTTCTATTTCTAAACTACTTTACACATTATATAAATGCTTTGGACACTCTAGTTAACATTCCTGATTCCTTATAGCTCCCTGTACGGTGTAGCATATGAACTCAAGTAAGACTTTGAAATTAACATGGACTGCAAAGCAAGCAAAGATTTCATGAAACAAGTATCTGAAAGGATGGAATTTGCATAAGCAAAAAAAAGTAAGAGCATTTCAGAAAGAGGAAGCAAGTGGGACAGGCAGTCAATTCAACCTAATAAACATTTATTACAAATCTATTATTTGCCATCTTAGTGCCAGATGCTAAGGATTCAATAATAATTGGACTTTGTTCTTTTCGATAAGGGGAGAGGGGAAAGACACATATAATAAGTACTACATATCAAGTTATGAATATAACTGAAGTATATTATGATATTGTGATAAATACATATTTGGTCTCTGTACTGGTACCTGGTACATAGCCCCTAAAACCCTTGGAATCTCCACAGTAATAAAACTTTCTTTTGTATGGTAATGAGATGACTAGTTGCTGGTAGACAGCTTTAGGATAGGGACTGGTCACCATGACAGAATTAAAGATTTGAACTTTCAGTCCTACCCTTCAACATCTGGGGAGGGGAAAGGACCTGAAGGCTGAGCTTAACACCAATGGCCAATGATTCAGTCAATCATGCCTATATAGTGAAGCCTCCATAAAACCCCCCAAAATTTGAAGAACTTCCAGGCTACTGAACACATAGAGGTTCCACATGGTACACCTGAAGTCAGCATGGAAACTACACCTCTCCCTCCTACTCTACACCCCTCTTACTCTAATACATTTTTTTTTTTCAATCTGGCTGTTTATTTGTATCCTGTATAATATCCTTTATAATAAATAAGTAAATGTAAATAAAGTATTTCCAGGAGTTCTATATGCCATTCTAGTAAATTAATTCTTCTATAATCAGAAAAGAGGGTTATGGGAACCCCAATTAATATCCATTAGTCCAAAGTACCAGTTACAACCTGGAGCTTCTGACTGCCACCTGAAATGCAGGTAATCTTATGGGACTGAGCCCTTAACCTACAGGATCTAACACTATCTCCAGGTAGATAGTGTCAAAATTGAATTGAATCATAGGATATCCACCTGTTATGGGCTGGAGAATTACCTGGGGTGGGGGATGTCTACTGCACTTCTGGACACTAGGTTGAGGGTTGAGTATAATAGAGAGAAAAAAGTTTCCTATTATTTGCTTTACAGATAGAAAAGACAAAATAGCAAAGTGGAGAAAGACATAATATCTATTATGGATGGTGGCTGTTGGGCTGCTAAAGAAAAACACTGGACTTGGAATATGTAAATAACCAAAAAGAGACTGGTAATAAGCAGAGTGAAATAAGAAGCTATAAGAATAATTCAAATCTTAGGGAAGACCTGGGATTTGGGGGCATGAATAAAAAGATTAACAATTTCTTTAACAAGATGCAAAGAGATTCCTAGAAACCTTAAAAACTCTTACCTACTCTGTGCCAAGATTTTCCTGAGTCAGCCTCACAGCAGGGGTACTACAGTCCATTTTAGATGTTCCTTTAACACAACACCTTCTAGCTATATCAGACAGAACCCTGTTACAAAGTCACAGTGCCCTCTTGCTCACACTTGCCAATGGTAATTTGTTGGCCATTCCACTATTTCCAATCTATAATGAAGATTTTTAAGTGTTCATATGGATAAAACTTTCCCCACAGTTCGGTTTTCAAAGAACCAGCTTTTATTTTTCTATGTTTTCCTGTTGTCAATTTCCCTGATTTCTGCTTTATTTTTTTTTTTAATTCTTTTCCTTCTCCCTGTTTTAGGTTTATGCAGGGTTTAGATTACTGATTTCAGATCTTTCTTCTTTTCTAATATACATTTAACGCTCTAAGTTTCTTAGCACTGATTTTACTATGTCCTATAAATTGTGGAAAGATGTATTTTCATTTTCATTTAGTTCTTTTTTTCCTTGTGTTTCAGTTTGGGAAGTTTCTATTGCTATATCTTCAGGTTCACTGTTTCTGTCCTCAGCTGTGTCCAGTTCACTGACAAGCCCATCAAAGGTATCTTCCTCTCTGTCAACTGCTTTTTATTTTCAGCATTTTATTTTGATTCCTTCTTTAGGTTTCTATCTCTCTGCTTACATTACCCATCTGTTCTTACATGTTGTCTTTTTTTTTTCTTAATGAGCCTTATGATATTAACTAAAGTTCTTTAAAATCTTCAATATGACAATTCCAAAGTCTCTGCCCCACCTGAATTTGGATCTGATGCTTGCTTTGTCTCTTCAGACTGATTTTTCTTGCATTTAGCATGCTTTATAATTTATTGTTGAGAGTCAGGTATGATATATTGAGTAACAGTGTTAGGTAGTAGTCAGCAATCAGTAGTGGAATGCAATAGCAAGGTCACAGGTTTACTTTTAGTTACTTTTAAAGTTTTCTTTAAGTTACTGCCAACGCAAATGAGTAAAGAGCTTACAGCAGATAACCTGTAGAAAGCATCAGTACATAGACCTTGCAATAAGCAAATAAAAATTAAAGGAGCTAATGGGGGGGGGGGGGCTAATTGGGGAAATGCATCAAGAAAAAAGGATTAATGGGACTAACTCTTGACAGGGTCCACTGGGGTCAGGGTACAGCTAGGAACTATGGCCATAGGTGTCTCCATATATTTCAGAAGGGAGGTTTCTTCAGTAACACAGGTGCACTAATACAAATTCTAACCAGCTGCTGACCCCAGTACCCACATTAACATAGAACTGACTTGTAGATGAAGCCCATCTAGAGAGAATGACCAGGTCACCATGACAATCAAATAGTATCAAGTAGGGTCAAAAACACCACTACTCCAGGGAGGTGAAAGAGGAGTTTAACACCTGATTGGCAAAGAGTGCAGAAGGTGGACTCCAGTTTTCAAGTCGACCATAAAACAGCATTAAATTTGGAGATGGCACTGTTCTCTTTGTTGTTCTCTGCTCAGAGACAATTCTCTCTTTTGTTTTTTAATATTTTTTTAAGTTGTCGATGGACCTTTATTTTATTTTATGGACCTTTATTTTATGTGGTGCTGAGGAACGAACCCAATGCCTCCCACATACTAGGCAAGCACTCTACGACTGAGCCACAGCCCCATTCCACCATTCTCTCTTGAGCCTTACTTTATTTTCACTTACAATAAAGATCACTTGCATGGCTTTTCGTGTCTGACTTTAAACATTGTTTCATGGGAACATAAGAATTGAGGTTTGGAGCATCAGCTCTCCACACTCCTGTGACATTAGCAACTGAGATAAATAGGCCTTTAGTGTGAGGTTTTATTTTAATCAGTTGGAGGTAGGTCTTGTTTAATGTTTGCTGTGGTTACAGGTGTCCATTTCCTCTAGTGTCCTTGCTTTGGTCTCCTTTATTGTCTTTGGGTTTTCCTGAAAACATCTTATATGGAGTCTCTGTGTTATAGCTCTCTGTTATAATTTACTGTTAATATATTGGAACCCTGTGATCAGATATTGGGGAAGGGAAATATTCTACAAGTTGATTATATCTCCATTGTTTTACTGAGCCAAAGTCCTTGAGCCGAGACGTTCAGAATCGTTTCTCAGTTTTTTTTTCCCCCCTTTCTCCTTACTTTAAGCAGGAAGGCCCAAGCCTAGATCAGCACTAGATCAGATAAGGCTTGAATAAAGTAGTTTTCAGTGCAGATCTTTGTTAAGGATAATAGAAACCTATGAGCATAATTCAAAATTATTACTTCTCACCTTCCCCTCCTCAAAGCACAAAGATGTTTTCCCATCTTCATCATGAAAACCCAGTAAGATTTTTGGAGGTAAGATTAACAAAGGTGTCAGGGTTCCTCTAAGACTGGGCCCTCAGAAGTTTTAACTCTCAGACTAGTCCAAACTTAGTCCCCAGCAATTCATCAATTATGATCTAAAGGCTCCCACCAGTTACTGGCTCCAGCAGCTTCTTCTCCTGGAAAGCTATAATACTCCACAGTCATCTATTCCACTAGTTTTGGGAGTGACTGTCTTATAACTGCAATCCTCTGATGAATCTAAAAAGAGTTGCTGGCTTTTAGTTTTGGAACTTTTTTCTCATGAACATAAGTGCTTATGAAATTTCAAGTTCTTTACATGTCAGGGTGAACCTCAGTTTGATTTCAAGCAAACCTGAGTATATTAAGTTTGCCATCTAGTGTTCTTATCTCTACCACAATATTTAGTATAGGCAGTTAATTCATTATCACCAAGAATACAAAACTGGGGAAGGATAGTCTCTTTAATAATGGAGTTGGGAAAACAATGAAATCAGACCTTTATTTCATACTGTACACAAAAATCTACTCAAAATGGATTAAACACTTAAACTTACGAACTAAAACTTTTATAAAATCACTAGACAAAAAGCATAAGAAAACATTTCTTTTTCTTTTTCTTTTTCTTTTTTTTTTTTTGTACCAGGGATTGAACCCAGGACCACTTAACCACTGAGTCACATTGCCAGCTCTTTTATATTTTATTGTGAGACCGGGTCTCACTAAGTTGTTTAGGACCTCGATAAGTTGCTGAGGCTGCCCCTGAAGTTGCTCTCCTCCTGCATAAGCCTCCTGGGTCACTGGTATGTACCACTCTGCCCAATAGAAAACGTTTCTTGACACCAGTGGGCAATGTTTTAGATATGAATCCAAAAGCACAGACAACAAAAACTAAAATCAACAAATGGGAATGCATTAAACTAAAACACTTCTGCACACAGAAAAGGAAACAATCAACAGAATAAAAGAACAACCTATGGAAGGGAGAATATATTTACAAACCACACATCTGATAAGGAGTTAATTTCCAAAATAAATAAGAAACTAAACAATCACTAGGAAAAAAAACATGTCACTAAAAACTGGGTGAAGATCCTAAAGAGACTTTTCTTAAAATAATATGTGCAGCCAACTGTGGTGGCACAGGTCTGTAATCCCATAGACTCAGGGAGTTAAAGCAGGAGGATGGTAAGTTTGAGGTCAACCTCAGTTATTTAGTGAGACTCTGCCTCAAAAAATAAAAATAAAAAGGGCTGGGGATGTAGCTCAGCAGTAAAGCACTCCTGGGTTCAATTCCCAGTACCAAAACAAATACACAGACAAAATACGAATGACCAACAAATTTAAGGAAAAAACTCAAAGCATCATTAGTCATCAGGAAAATGCAAATTAAAACCACAATGAACTATTACCTCACACCTCTTAGAAATAGCTATGATCAAAAAAGATGGAAAAAGCCAGCTCATGGCCCATGGCTTTAATCCCAGCAACTCAGGAAGCTGAGATAGGAGGAATGCAAGTTTAAAAAAAAAGCCTTGGCAACTTAGCAAAACCCTATATCAAAATAAAAAATAAAAAGGGCTGGGGATATAGTTAGTGGTGGAGTGCCCCTAAGTTTAATCCCTACCCCGCCCCCAAAAATGAAAGAAAATAAGTGCTGAAAGGATAAAAAGGGAACCAATGTACACTGTTGGTGAGAATGTAAATGAGAACAGTCATATGGAAAATAGTATGGAGGTTCCTTAAAAAATTAAATACAAAATTACCATATGACTTAGCAATCTCACTTCTAGGTCTAGATCCAAAGAAATTAAATCAAGTATAATGAAGAGATATCTACACTCCCACGTTCATTGCACAATTATTCATATAGCCAAGATATAGAATTACCAATGGAGAAATGGTTAAAGTATAATATATATGTCAATACACACAGAGTGGAATACTATTCAGTCTTAAAAAATAAGGAAATCATGTCATTTGGAGGCAATATGGATACGCCTGGAGTAAGCTAAGTGAAATAAGCCAGGCAGAGAAAGACAAATATTGCATGATCTCATTTATATGTGGAGCCTAAAAAGGTAAAACTCACAGATGCAGAGAACAGAATGGTAGAAGTGAGGGGCGGAGGAAAGGAATGGGAATATGCTGGTCAAAGGTACAAAGTTGCAGTTAGGATAAATACGTAGTTTTAGAGTTCTATTCTACAGCATTACAGACTACAGTTAACAACATTATGTACTTAGAAAAAAAAAAAACAAGTGAAACTGCTTAATGTTAAAAAAATACAAGATAGCTTTAAAAAGTTGTTGCTTTTAAGTTTTTAATCTATTTTAACAAATTCTCTAATTTAGTGCTGGAAGTTTTTACTGTTGTTTTGGTTTATTTTTCTATTACTGGTGACTGAATCCAAGGCCCATTCTTAGCCCTTTTTAAAAATTTTTTTGGAGACAACGTTTCAATCACTTGCCCAGAATCGGTCTTAAATTTACAATCCTTCTGCTTCAGCCTCCTGAGCAGCTGGGATTACGGGATCATGCCATGATGCTCTGCTAGTGTTGGAGTCTTATTAGATACTACAGTTGAAACTTCAGCAAAGGCACACACAAAAATACAGCTGATAACAAGTTGCTAAGTAATAATTATTTAGGAAGAACAAACATTGAGAAACTTTGAACTTGAAAATAAAAGAATAACCTTGGCTTTTCAGATTGATCCTGACAGACAATGAATGTTAACATGCAGCTTAGAAAAATCAAGCATAAGATAATCAGTTAAAATTCATTTATTAACCTAGGAATAGCGACGCCCACCTATAATCAGCTCACAGGTTCAGGCTGGATGATCAAAAATTCAAGACCAAGCTAGGCAACTTAGCAAGACTCTGTCTCAAAATAAAAATTTTAGAAAAGGGCTAAGAAAATAGCTCAAAGATAGAATGTTCCTGGGTTCAATCCCCAGTAAGAGGAAAAAAATACTTTTTCACTCACTCAACAAATATTTACAAAATGTTAACCATAAAGCTAAATACCAAGCTGTACACTCATGGAAGGACAAAAAGGAATAAAAATATGTAGAAAATGTATAAAAGCCAGTAATCTAGAGGGAAGATAAGCTAATAAAACAAATCATCACAAGTCCTACAATGTGGTGTTCAGCATGGAAAAAGGATTATTTCTCTGTTCATGCATACTTTGGGTGGTACCTAGTGACAGGCAAACAAAGCTTCACAAACCATACCCTGGCATTACTACTGGCTTCTTTTCCTTCCCCTAAGTCATTCCTCATTGTAGGTGGAAAATTAGGAAAAAAGTTTAGCATACTCAGCTCAGTGCCATTCTCATCTCTCTAGGTATGTCTGCCTGCAGAAATATGTTCTGGTTTACTCTCCACTTGTGTGGTGAAAAGCTTGCCCCTAGGACTGAAGCCTGTAGTTATCTACGTGTGCATAGGACAGGTAGGTGAATCTACTTGAAGGTGAAATGTTAGCAAGCCTATTTGCCCACAGGATCTAAAGTCACATTCTACAATTATGTTTATCAGAAATAAAGCTGATATCCAGTTTCTGGGTACCTCCCTTTGTTCTTCCCTATGTCTTCTTGGTTTTGAACTTGGGCAGAGATGAAAGATATCCAAGTACCTCCAATCCCAAAGAATCCCCTATACCACACCACTTTAAAAGTAACCTGTGCATACTTCCTCAGAGCTAGAATACAGAGTACATATGAAAGAGTGAGAAAGTAAAGGTAGATTATAGCCAGATTACAAAGCAAATGAGTATGTACTTTATCTTGCTGTTAACAGGGAACCATTAATGGTTTCTAATAAAGTAAGTGACAAAACAAATTAGTTTAAAAGACTAATTTCTACTGAAAATGAAAAGACAATGCTTGAACAATAGTTAGGATGTTACTGCAAAAGTTAAAATGAGGACTGGGGATGCAGCTCAGTGGTAGAGCACTTACTTAGTATGTGCAAAACTCTGGGGCTCAAACCCCAGCAAAACACACACACACACACACACACACACACACACAGAGTCAAAGGGCTATAGTAATGCCCAAATAAGTTATGACATAAATTATGAAATATTATTCATCAATGTATGAATAAAATTTATCTTCGTATACTGGCTTAAAAGATCTAAGACATATAGTTTAAAAATGAAGCTGAAAACCATGTACATTACCATTTAATATTAAGGACTTACATTATAATATATACTTTCTACAATTACATACATGTGTATGTAAATATATGGAAAAAGGACATAAGAACAGAATAAAACTGTAACAGTCTCTGAAAATGGTGGTCAGACTCCTTTAATATTTGTAGTGTTTTACTTTTTAAAATAAAAATGCTTATGTAATAAAAACTAATATTAGTTTTGTAATAAAAACTAATATTAAAAACTGATCTTAAGATTGAAGGGGAGAAATTATAAGGTTCTTGCCTCATACAGTGGTTCTGAAAAAATGGAGAGCAGACAAACCTGGTAGGATCCACTTCAAAGCTAACATGTTGCCAATCAGAGGATGTGATAACAATTCGCAACAAAGGATCCAAGAGTTTTTGTAGGTAGGTAGCACCATATACCTAAGGAGATGCACAATTAAACATTTATTACGCCAGCTCCATTTAACTTGCATTAAAAAAAAATCTAATCTGCACATTCTATATTAATTACTATATGACAAACGTTAACATACACACAAAAAATGAAGGATACAAACCTTGAAACAGAAAGTCATTATTTTACTGGCCAAGCTATTGCCTCGGAAAAGAGTCTGCATGGAGTCTGCCAATTCTACTTCCTTAGAAAACATGTTCCAGAGTAGTTGATAGAGTAAATGCCGAGAATCAAAAAGGGTAACCAGAACTCGAGCTAGTTCATCCTAAAAACACAACAAAATTGTGTCAGAACAATTTTACTTTTTTCTTAAGGAGGAAGCCAAAGATTGGCAAAAAGGCCAATCCAAAGTTGATAACAATTTGCTGGATGAAAGTAAATGGTGCCTGATTAATATTTCCTCTGGGATTTGTCTGATACATTTGGTTTTGATAGACAACAGTTACTGCAGACATATAAATAGTTAAGGATTAAACAGTGAAAAATAAGAGAGATGTAGGCTTTACCAAGAGGCAGAAAGACTCCAGGATTCTGCTCAAATTATATCACAAAATGAAAGATATGAAATAGAAAACGGCAGCAAAGAGTTTAGTTTGATTTGCACAGGCATTTGCACAGATTCTTTTCTTAGAAAATCACTGAGCAGAAATGACTTTGGTGACCAAAAGAGATCTCTCCTCATACCATCAGGTGAACTCAATGAACACAGAAATATGTCTAGGCAGAAAAACACTACAGATTTTCAAGAAATCATGACAAAAAGGACCCAGGCTGGGCATTCAGAAATTAGAGGTCAGCCAGACTGCATACAAAGTTAGAGGGATGGGGCGAAGGTTGAAATTTCCATCTATTATTAAATGATAACTCGGGATTCCCCATAGTAAGGTAGTTTTGGTATACTCAAGTAAAATGATTTGATATTAAATTGTGTAACCACAGGCTGAGAGGAGATCTAGAGAGCACAGAGATAAACCATAAAAAAAAGTCCCAATAATCAAATGATGACAATAAAGACCTGGATAATTGGTCCACAGCCCCTCTAAACCTGGCTGGTCCAAGGATAACAATACCTGATATTTGAATAAAGGAAAAAGTTTAATAATCCAACCACAAATAATCTAGAAACCACAGGGTGGGGTGGAGCACACCTGTAATCCCTGCAGATTGGTAGGTTGAGGCAGGAGGATTCCAAGTTGGAGGTCAGCCTCAGCAACTTAGCAAGACCCTATCTCAAAATTAAAAATAAAAGAACTGGGAATGTGGCTCAGTGGCAAAGCACCCCTGGGTTCAGTCTCCAGAACTCACCCCCAAAATCAAGAAGCCAAAGAATCATAAAAATCCAATATTCTGCTTTATTCCCTGCAGTTACACAATATGTATTTGACAAAATATAAAACTCTATCTTTCATTATTGAATAAAAGTATGAGAGTTTAGTTAAAAAATAGAAGCTTTTTAAAAAATTACTGTGGGTTTTTGTGGTGGTGCTGCTCATGGGCATTGAACCTGGGGCCTTGTGTATGCTAGGCGAGTACTTCACCACTGAGCCACACCTCCAGCCCAAAATTCCTGTGTTAAATGTTTGTTTTTGTTTTTTTGTACTGGGAATGGAATCCAAGGGTGTTCTACCACTGAGCCACATCCTCAGGCCTTTTTATATTTTTTTTTATTTTGAAGCAGGGTCTCACTCAATTACTGAGACAGGTAAATTTGTGATCCTCCTGCTTCAGCCCTCCTAAGTGACGGGATTACAGGCATGCCCCAACATGCCAAGACATGTTAAATAGTTTTTTTTCAATTCAAATCCCTACACACCTCAAAATTTGGAAAATTTTAAGCCACTGAAGTTAAAAATATATCTATAAAATAGAATTAATTTTTTAAAAAATGTAGCTGAACATGGTAGCAGAGGCAAAATTCTAGCTACTTGGTTCACTGAGGCAGGAGGATTGCAAATTCAAGGACAGCCTGGACAATTTAGCAAAATCTTCTCTCAAAAACTAAAATAAAACAAGGGCCGTGGATACAAGGGTCATGGATATAGCTCAGTAGTAGAGTACTTGCCTACCATGCACAAGGTCCTGTGGTTCAATTCACAGAACAACAAAAAAATAAAATAAATGTTATCTCAGATTTTGTCCTCCTTTAGATAACAGCTCTAACAGATCTGGCCTAATAAAAAATTCCTTGGCAAAATAAAGTCATTTTAAGGGCAGAGGCTGCAACTCAATGGTGAAGCACTTACCCTTTATGCAGAAGGCCCTGGGTTCAAACCCCAGTACCAAAACAAAACAAAACAAAACAAAGTTATTTAATATAAAACTTATTAGAAATTATTTACTATAAGAAAACAAAATAAATTAAAGCTTCTTAAAGTTATTTTTTGTTTTGTGGTACAAGGGATCAAATTCAGGACCTCCTATATGCTAGGCAAGAAGAGTTCTACCACTGAGCTACACACCAAGCCCAATTCTTTTTTTTTTTTTTAAGATGATCATTATGGGGCTGGGATGTAGCTCAGTGGTAGAATACTTGCCTAGCATGTGCGAAGCCATGGGTTCAATTCCTAGTACCAAAGCAGGAGGAAAATACTGAGTATTTTTAGTGTTAATTACAGGTAGGTGGTTACATGATAATTCAGAATCCATTTCCAAAATATTTGAAGATTTATGAACTAATTTTAGGCTTCAGGATGCTTTCAATAATTTGGAGTTGTTGCTCATCAAGGGGTATTAAAAGTCAGTTATGCAAGATAACTAAGTTCTAGAAAACTGCTAAGCAATACTCTGCCTATTGATAGAATTATACTGTACACTTAAAAATTTGTTTAAAGGGTAGACCTCATGTTAAGTTTTCTTATAAGAATCAAACCAGAATAATCAGAGGAGAAGCATTTTAGACAGCTGCAGTGGCATCAAGAGTTCTCTAAGGGCAGAAACAAATACAACACATTTGAGAATCAGAAAGGTGGCTAGAGTGGCTTAAGTTTAATGAACAAAAGGGAAAATGGGATAAGATGAAGGCAGAGATGAGGCAGGGCCCAGATCAAGTACAGTTTTGTAGGATAAAGATTGAATTTATATCTATAAGAAATATGATCCTAGAGCCATTTGGGGGTGGGGGTGGGGGCAGGAGGCACATGGGTTTTACTGGGGATTGAATCCAGGAATGCTCTACCACAGAACTACATCCCCAGCTCCTTTTATTCTGAGACAGGGTTTCACTAAGTGTTCCAGGCTGGCCTTGAATTTTTGATCCTCTTGCCTCAGCCTCCTGAGTAGTTAAGATTGCAGGCATGCGCCACCATGCCTGGCTCCTAGAACTTTCAAGTAGAAACATATCTACAGGCAGTGATGGATTACCTTATTAGGGAGAATTTATTATAACTGAAATCATTTTTGGTAGAATGGATTTTTCCATGGGGTGGAAATAGAACATGTAAGGAACAGGAATTTCAATCATTTCCCCACAGATGAAAACCACTTAAGTATATAACCTTTCTTCTAGCTCTTAAATTTTACCAATTCGTCCAATAAACATTCATTGAACAAATACATTTTGAAGCATTTGCTATGTGCCAAGCATTCTTCTTCCCCATTTGCTCAATAAACTTACCCACTGAGAACAAGGAACCACATTGGCCAGAGCCATAGCTATAGGGAGTTCTCCCTGATCCCCCATCATTGTGACCAACTCCACAAGTCTCTCAAACCGATCTGCCAACACTGTTTCTGCAAGTGTGTCAAATTCTGTTCCTTGTTGAAGGATTTTTGTTAGAACCTCCATAAATGTAGCTCTTGTCTGGAGATCTTTGTGATAACCTAAACCTGATAAAGACAGATGCAAGTTTAACAACACAATAGGGCCTTGGGGAAGCAATTTTTTGCTTAAGTGTCAACACTTCAAAGTTTTATATTTCTACATGAAGTTTTCTATTTATCTCACCTATAGAATGCATGAGGCCACTGTCCACATTAGCATTAAGTAAATTTGACATTGCGAGGACTGTACAGTGCCTTAGGGATGCCAGCCTCCGAGACATACCACGTTTCCTGCCACCTGTTGGTGCATTTTCATCTTCAACTTCACTGCAGTCGTTTAAAAGGTTCATAAATAAGGTGAAGTACCTAAAAAGTACAAAAACTGACCCTTATATAGCGAAAGTCATTTCAACCAGAAAGCTAATTAGACATTCTGAAATAATCACATGTGTATCATATGAATGCCCTAGATAGCTGCATCTCTTCAGTCTTAGGATGATCAAAACAGTGTGGATCCTCATGAAGTTGCTGTGTTGAGGATCATCTTATCTTGACAAACTTCAGTACACATTTCATAAGATAAGCATGAAATGTTTTCTCACTTTTAATATTTGGCATTAAAAACCAATGGTCCAAACAGTCTCAACAATGTCATTTTAAAAGACTTAAAACAATGAGTTTTATTCCAAGTAAAACTTTACCAATCACATTGTTTTCTTTAAAAACCACAACATCCTATCCCAGGCCTGTCATTGTGAATATTTCTTCACAAATAGTGTATATTTTATGAGATAGCAGCAATGGCATAAAACCAATTAGGCAATTCAGTCTATTTTCTAAATAAAATCGTTTGCTTCTTGGTCTATACTATTTTCATTATAGGGGTAGGGGAGCTTTGTTTGATTTTGTTCTGTGTTCTTGGTGGTTGAAATTTACTTAAGAAATAACTGCGATTTGGCTTCCATCAGCTCCACACCATCTCCTTCTTCAGGCTGCAGTGGAAGACCAGCAAGGAGTGAAACCACTGCTTCCATGCTTGCCTGGTCCAAATCTCTGAAGAAAAATAATTTAGACACTATCAGTCTTTCAGTTTCTTCCACTTTACCTTTCCTTGAAATAAATCTCTAACTAACAAACTTTAGGAACTATTTCATTAAACAAATTATTAGCAAAACCTAAGTAATTTGAATAAGTATACAGACCCCAGAATGCAAAAAAAAAAACATTTCAAACTGGAAAGAAAGTGACAGTAACTTTTTGCAAAGTAATCTTGGCTAATGACTACCTTACTTCAAAAGTACTGGGCTGGAAATGTAGCCAGGTGGTAGAATGTTTGCTTAGACCACACAAGTTCTGGGTTTGAGCTTCAGCACCACAAAAAATATATATATAATAATAATAATCAACCAACCAACCAATCAATTCAAAGTATGAACTAGCAAACCAGGTCTGAGCAAAAAAACCTATGTTAATGGTTTTATATAGTTCATAATTTTTAATCATTTCTGATATGTCAATAAAGATTTATTATAATAACACATCTAAGCAATTACTTCTTAGAAAGACCCAACACAATTAAGTTTCTCAAATAATACTTTTACCTATCTAATCATAAAATACAATCTAAAGTATTATATATGCTCTTTTCCAATAACTGAACTATTCTTTCTAAACTGACAACACTTAATTTTTCAAACAGCATCTTTTACTAAGTCTTTCAGCTAAAAAAAAAGTAATAAACACATTAGTATCATTATATATTTCAAATGCAAAAGCTTGACATCTAAAAATAACCTTAAATATACATGAATATATGTGTGATAGCTATACTAAAGTAGCTTTAACACCTAGAGTAAAACCTGCAAATACTTAAGTCTCTCTCTCTCTCTCTCTCTCTCTCTCTCTCTCTCTCTTTTGTTTTTTGGTACCTTGTAAGACATTTTACATCATCATCTGCTGCTTGGTTTGATGTTCCCATAACCCAGTCTGTCAGATATTCTACCATCTTATTCCTATAGAATGGTGAAGAAAAGGAGAATAACAATTTTTTTAAAATCACATACACACCTTTACACATAAGACTTTTTAATAGTGCAAACAGTCAAATAACCCAGGTGACCTGACAACTTTATAAAACAAGTATTGCTGTCACATAAAAAACCAGAAAGGCATAAACACATGCAATTTGGATATTGGTGTTCTGTGATGGCCTTTTGCTATGGTAACAGTTTAGAAACAGAATCAAATTCTTAGTGCAAATAGAGCACAATCTTAGAAAAGGGAAGAATTTCCACAGGCACAAAGCTTTGGAAAGTCTGGAAAGTTATTCAAGGAAAAATAAAAGTAAATTGCTCCTTTTCCATTTCCCCTTTCCCCCAGATAATCAAATACCTACTTTTTTTCTTTACTCCATTTAATATAGTACTTTCAAGACCCTGGGTTTGCTCTTTTCAGTACTCACCTAAATTTCATCTCTTGACAAAATGAGAGGTCATCTCTCCTTGCCATCATTACTTCAACTAACTGACAAAGTTTCGTTTTTATTTGAATTGCATGGACCATATTCCCAAGCACACGTACGTATCTATTTCGGCAGAGAAACATTTTAAAAATTATCAGATACATACAAGATGTATTTTAAATGGCTTAATCTCTAACAAAGTGATTAAATGTAACTTTAAATATGACTGACATTTTTATTTCATTTAGGTGAGAACACACACAATTTCTGGTTATATTATCAGTACACCCAACTTGGGGTACAATAAAGGAAAGGATGGCAAATTATTTCATCAATAAGTATCAGTATTGATGCATAAGGAGTTTCTCTTACCTCTTAAAGTAGAAGTAGAAGAATGCTTACCTGACTAGATTTAACATCATTGTTTCAATGCTAGCTTGCCCCAGATGTTCAGAGCTACCTTCAGTATGATTATCTAGTAAGTTCTTCATAATAGCTATGGTTTGCTCTACAAATTGAGTATTGGTGTCAGTCAATAAAACCTATACAAAAAACAAAATACATTAGTAATTTTCTGTCAATGCACAGAAAATAGACCATAAAGAGATGAAACTGATTTAAATATCATATACATACAGAAATAATAGATAGTTATATACTCAGATAAATACACAGATATACACACTCAAACCTCTACTGGAACAGACCCCTATGTTAAATGACTCCCCTTTTTGTAACTTTTTTCAAATTTTTATTCATTTATTTAATTTATTTACTTATTTGAGGAGTACTGGGGATCAAACCCCATGGTGCTCTACTACTGGGCTACATCCCAGCCTTAAAAAAAAAAAAAAAATTTGTTTTTTATTTTGAGACAGAATTTCACCAAGTTGCCCACACTGTCCCCTAACTTATGATTTCCCCACATCAGCCTCCCAAATTTTTGGGATTACAGGAGTATACCACGGCACCTGACTTTTTTTTTTTTGCCTATTTTTTAAAACTGTGAGTGAATATTCAGGTCAGCACCTTATATAAATAATAGGAAAGAAAAAGCCTTTGTTATTTTAAACAAGTCACTCTAGTCACACAAAGGGTGAAAAATAAAGCAGAAAATACTTTACCTGTCCTTGGGAGTCAAAAAACTTGCTGATGGTATTCTTCAATTTGTTAAATAGCATTGGATAAAGAGCAGGACTCAATTCCAGACCCACTAGATCTTTAACATTGGTCCGTATCTGAAGTCCCACTTTCTCATGATTACACACCATTAAAGACAGCAGTCGATCCATAAATTTGCTGACAGGTGTATCTGCATTTCCCTCTGAAGACAACACTGAAATCATGGAACCTTTACGTTCACTGACTGGACCCATGGGTGGGCTATACGTTGCCAGGCCAGAATTGCTTCTCTGCTGCAAACACACTCCCCCAAGAGCACAAAGGAAGCCAGTCATGTTGATCCATTCCTGTAGAGAGTCTGTATCAGACAAATCTATGGATCCTCCTCCACTCACATGGGACATTCGTCTCTTAACAATGGTCTTATGAAGGCTCTCAGCAGCCTAAACACAAAATTTTTGTGGAAAGCATGAATTCAACTAGAATGACTAAAACTTGACAAATTACTCTTAATTATTTCTCCCAGTACAAAAAGCACATTTTTTTTTTACATTTTAAAAAGCATAAGTTGAAATTACCATATATATACATTTCCAAAGAACCGCTGATGTATTTTTGTCACAGCTAGACTAACAAATCAATCCAGAATATCAAATTTCTTTTTAAAACCTTTATGTGGATGAACCTTGAAAACATTATGCTAAGTGAAATAAGCCAGTCACAAAAGCCCACATAGTCTATTATTCCATTTATAGAAAATGTCCCAAAGAAGAAAATCTACAGAGACAGAAAGCAGATTAGTGGTTGTCTAGGGCTGGAGAGGCAGGGACAGAAAGGCAAACAAGCAGGGGGTGAGAGGCAGATATCGCTAAAGGGCATAGGTTTTTTTTTTTTTTTTTCTTTGAGATGATGGAAATATTCTAAAATTGCATGATTTTAACACAACTCTGTGAATACAATAAAAAGTCACTAAATTGGACACTTTAAATTTGTGAATTGTATGATATGTCAATTATATATCAATTAAACATTACCCCAAAGAAAGGTTTTCATGCTAAAGCAAAATAATGATATTAGGTATATAATCTGACTTCACAAAAACAAAACTTTTCTCTTATTCTAATTACACATGGTAGAAAAACATCTAATACAGAGAACAACATGAGTTATATAAGTCAAATATACGTAAATACCAATTACACTTTCAAACACCTAATAATGAAAGCAATATGGATGATATAAATCAAATATACACAAATAACAATTATTAATTTCTGGGGTAATAGATAATAAAATAATTAATAATAACTGATGAAAAAAGGTCTAAAGTTTTAGATTTCATTTAATCTATCCATTGGATCCCTTAATCAGAATACCTAACAAAATAGCAAAATGAATTGTTTCGATTTTAATTTATTTTCCTCTGTTACCCTTTTCCTGAAAATTCTATGAGATAACTTGATGAAGGAAGAAAGAGCAAAAAAGATGGTAAAGGAATGGTCTCTACCCTATGTCGTCTCTTAACGGTGCATCCAATATTTCTGAAATGATGAAAACGTTTTATATCTCTACTGTACACCACAGTAAATAACTACTACACTTGGCTAAGCAGTACTTGAAGTGTGTCTACTGTATGAATGAGGAAATGAATTTAACTGTATTTCATTTTTAATTTAAACAGCCATGAGCAGCTAGTGGCTATTTATCCCATACTAGATAGTGCAGATCTAGATGAACCACAACTAGTCTTAAGACAACTATAAATTTATTATACTCTGAGTGACTCACAAAAGATACTGAACTGAAGAACATATGTTCAGCAAATTAATTAACAGACACAAATTGATTTTATAAACTCACCTGACCATCTTCCATTTTTGCTTTTGGATAGTTGAGGATTAGTTTTGTAGCTTGTTCCCATTTTGCATGTGTATCTTCCCAAGCCTAAAATGAAACCAATTATCACTTGAAAGCAACTTTAAGTCAAAAGCTAAAAATCCACCGGTAACTGCCAGGTTTCAAACTTCAAATATACACATATTACAAGTATAGTACCCCATTTGTAATATGCACATATCTCAGATTTGCTTCAAAAGTTATTTGTGAACACACCCACAACAGGAGGTCTCTAAAATTGAAGGTGAGGGCCTGGAAGGGATATCTCTGTTGCTAAGGGCATACCTCAGTGTTTCCTGCAGTAGGATGTTCAATGCGCCTTAGCAATGCCATTACTCTTTTCTGAAGTGCTGCTCTTCCTAAATAAAGACAATAGCACATCAAGTTATTGCACTCAGAGCCCTGCTAGCCAGTGGGAAACTTGACAAGTTTATCCCAAAAAATCAAGAGGAGGAATGGAATGAATGCTTCAAATTTGATGAAGCTGAAAACTACCTTTCACCCATCTCACAGGGAAGGTATTTATCTTGAACTCTACAATGCCCACAGCATTAAAAGGTCATTCCCTCACCTATGCTTTACTTGAAATACATGCTTATTTGCTTTAAACCTCACTGTATACAATGTAGGCAGAAAAAATAATATAATCTATAACTGGCAAAAATCTAAACTGTCAATTATTTAACAAATGTATAGTATATTAAAAATTCATTGAGACTAACAATTTATTTCAAAGGTTACTGATTTCATCCTACCTTGTTCAGAAAGAATTTCAACTAAGATATCTAAATGAGCCCTGTAAACTTGCAAAGTATAATATAAAATACCCTTACATTCTTAACACAATCAGATGTAAAGCAATTCAAAGAAGACTGAGTAAAAACGTATATGTTTACCTGTTGACATCATATTGCTGACAGAAGCAAACTCCATGAATGTATTATAGTTGGGCAAGAAGTTGTGCACTGATACTTCATCCACTCCACACCGGATATCCGCTTCCTCACAGAGGTGGCGGAAACAGGACATGGCAACCAGAACAGCTTCAGTGTCAGGACTCCACAGAAACATGTACAGGGCCACTTCTAGTTTGGTCTGGGCTTGTCGGCATATTGGTGGGGTTCCACTGCATCCTGCTGCACTATCCTGAGAGTCAGGAGTAGGAGACATATTTGCAACTTAGGTAATCTATTTATAAAACTCAACAATAAATGCAATAAACTATGAACTACACATCAGCATATAAAACTCCCAAGAGCTATTCTCCTTAATCCTGATTTTTTAAAAATACTTCTTATTCTAAATTGAGATTATTTGAACTAATGTGATACAATAATCTGTCAAATTTTGAATCAAATAGGTCCTATCCCATTCTAGACTTCAGAAATATAAATAAAGTCTAGCAGACACAAGTAAACCATCATGACATAAATATTCACAAGAAAAATGTAATGCACTTGCCGGTCAAGTATAAATTACAAAGGAAGAGGAAATAACAGGAATTTCTACTTAGTTCCTAGAGGTGAGAAATAAATACATTGTAGCACTGACTGAAATAAGGACACAAAAAAGAGCTAACTATTTTAGTAGAAAATACACTAGATTCTAAATCATGTATTCCAAATATGAAATGGAGAAAGTCATTTATAAAATAAAAATAAATCTAACAGGTGATGCACAAAAGAGTAAATACCATTCTGTTTAGTTGTTTTTTTCCCTCAACAGAAGCCTATACTAAAAATTAAGGATACAGATTCAATGCAATTCCAATTAAAATCCCAATGATGTACCTCGCAGAAATAGAGCAAGCAATTATGAAATTCATCTGGAAGAATAAAAAACCTAGAATAGCTAAAGCAATCCTCAGTAGCAAGAGCGAAGCAGGGGGTATTGCAATACCAGATCTTCAACTCTACTACAAAGCAAGAGTAACAAAAACGGCATGGTATTGGTACCAAAATAGACAGGTAGATCAATGGTACAGAATAGAGGACATGGACACAAACCCAAATAAATACAATTTTCTCATACTAGACAAAGGTTCCAACAATATGCAATGGAGAAAAGATAGCCTCTTCAACAAATGGTGCTGGGAAAACTGGAAAACTATATGCAATAGAATGAAACTAAACCCCTATCTCTCACCCTACACAAAACTCAACTCAAAATGGATCAAGGACCTCGGAATCAGACCAGAGACCCTGCATCTTATAGAAGAAAAAGTAGGTCCAAATCTTCAACTTGTTGGCTCAGGATCAGATTTCCTTAACAGGACTCCCATAGCACAAGAAATAAAAGCAAGAATAAACAACTGGGATAGATTCAAACTAAAAAGCTTTCTCTCAGCAAAGGAAACTATCAGAAATGTGAAGAGAGAGCCTACAGAGTGGGAGAATATCTTTGCCAACCATACCTCAGATAGAGCGCTAATTTCCAGAATCTATAAAGAACTCAAAAAACTCTACACGAAGAATACAAATAATCCAATCAACAAATGGGCTAAGGAAATGAACAGACACTTCACAGAAGAAGATGTACAAGTAATCACCAGATATATGAAAAAATGTTCAACATCCCTAGTAATAAGGGAAATGCAAATCAAAACCACCCTAAGATTTCATCTCACCCCAATTAGAATGGCGATTATCAAGAATACAAGCAACAATAGGTGTTGGCGAGGATGTGGTGAAAAAGGAACACTCATACATTGCTGGTGGGGTTGCAAATTAGTGCAACCACTCTGGAAAGCAGTGTGGAGATTCCTCAGAAAGCTTGGAATGGAAACACCATTTGACCCAGCTATCCCACTCCTTGGCCTATACCCAAAGGACTTAAAATCAGCATACTACAGAGATACAGCCACATCAATGTTCATTGCTGCTCAATTCACCATAGCCAGATTGTGGAACCAACCTAGATGCCCTTCAGTTGATGAATGGATAAAGAAACTGTGGCATATTTATACAATGGAATATTACTCCGCAATGAAGAATGATAAAATTATGGCATTTGTAGGCAAATGGTCGAAATTGGAGAATATCATGCTAAGTGAGATAAGCCAATCTCAAAAAACTAAAGGACAAATGATCTCGCTGATAAGCGAATGAGGACATATAATGGGGGGTGGGAGGGGCTAGCATTAGGTTTAGGGTTAGGTTTAGAGTTAGGCTAAGGAGAGCAGTAAGAATGAAGGAAAGAAGGACTGTGTAGAGGGAAAAGAGGGGTGGGAGGGGTGGGAGGGGTGGGAGGGGTGGGGGGGAGGGGAAAAATATAATAAACATCATTACCCTATGTAAACGTAAAAAAAATAAATAAATAAAAAAAAAAAAAAAAAATTAAGGATACAAAAAGTCTCCATCTGGAAAAGAAATTCTATTATAATTTGATTATTTTCACTTGCACAATGATTTATATTTAAGAGAAATTAGATATACCAGCAAAACTCTTGGGAAGATTCATCCATAACATTAAATAAAATATTTTGGTTCCAATTCCAGGAAATTCCAATCTTTGTTCACTGATATAACTTTTAAACTTCTAGGTACTAATGATCTTTCTTATTGGGTGGAGGATTATAATAATTATAGTTATCAGCTACAGTGGCAAATAATCAAGTGCTACTTCACATAATCTGATCCTCACACTAACTTTGGAAAAAGAATTGTTATTATCCCCATTTTAAAGCTGAGAAAGTAAGGCATATATACATTAAATGGCCCAAAGTTCTACAAAGAGTAGTGATACAAGAATCTAAGCAGTTTTTAACTACTATGCTCAACTACCTAGATGAAATTTAACAAAGTTTTTATAGAATAAAAGAACACAAATGATGATACAGGAAAATTACAAAAGAAGCTGCTTACCATGGAGGAGTTTCCTTTTCCCTTCCGCAGAGATGCTCCAGGAGTACAGGTGCGTAGCAATTCTTCATGATCCAAGGACATTTGAGTGGTATTTCCACTACCAGGAACATCACATCCTACTCCATAAAGGAAGAGAAAGTGACAGGAACTTCTATCTGCCTGCTAGAAAAAAAAGAAATAAATAAGCTCTATCATAGCACTGACAAAAGGAATAAATACTTATTATGAGTTGTCTTCCTGTTTAAGACCATCCTACAAAATCTCTCCTCTTAATCCCTACGCCTCACCTGGAGAAACATTCATTAGGGTCTTAGGACAAGTAATGTTTGCTCAATGTCTTTGAAACTAATCTCAGTTTTATACTCCCCAAATCACCAGATAGAGTAGATTCTATGAATGTAAATTAAGTCTAACATGGACACAAGTGAAATATCAACAAACATAAACCTACAAAGAAATCTATAATACAATCTTGGTCAATTAAAAATGATGAAGCTTTTCTATCATAAAATTTTATCAGGTGCCATGTCAAGAGAACTGGAACTATTTGAGATAAGAATCTATTATCAACTACATCACAGGAGTGATTTCACTGATGACAGTACTATAGATTGATTACTAGATTAATTAATGTCTGTACTTTAGATATACCATAGGCAAGGGCACAAAACTTTGAAGTCTAATCTCTTTCCTCATTTTTTGGGATAATCTCAAGCTCCACTATGTCAACACACAAACAAAGTAAATGTGAATAAACTCACCTCACCATTAGCACTTTTTTTCTTTTGGGTGGAGGGTACCAGGGATTGGACTCAGGGGCACTAACCACCAAGCTACATTCCCAGCCCTTTTTTGTATTTTTATTAGAGATAGGATCTTCCTGAAGTGCTTAGGGCATTGCTAAGTGCTGAAGCTGGGTGTGAACTCAGGATCCTCCTGCCTCAGCCTCCTGAGTCACTGGGATTACAGGCACCCCGTTTAGCACATTTTTAAACAAAAAATTTTAAAAGATTCATGGTAGTGAAAAGCTTATGAGTTCAATATACTAATGAATTCTCATGGCTTCTAGGACTATATAAAAACCCATTATGTACTCTTAAAACTATACCAGAATAGAATTATTGATGAATTATAGAAACTATGTTAAATGAAATGCAAGGCTCTCTCCTATTCCCCACAATCTCACCATGTTTCAACAGTTCACGATCAAAAAAATTTTACTCCAATCTAAGGAAGACAACTCCTAATCTTTTTAAAAGATGAGATTTTTATGGAGAGAATATAAATTAATCTAGATTAAGGACCTCTTCTCATTAACTCCCCCCACCTCTCTGGTACTAGGAATTAAACTCAGGGCTTTGCACATGCTAGGAAAGCACTTTGCCACTGAGCTACATTCCCAGCCCTTTATTTTTTATTTTATTTTGAAATACGGTCTTGCTAAATTGTCCACACTGGCCTTAAATTTGTGATCCTCCTGCCTCAACACTCCAAGTATAGACCTGCGCACCACACCTGACTTCCCTTCAGATTCTTGATAAGTAACATTCCCTGAACTATTATAGCCATGAGAACCAATTCTTATATATATGGCCTTGAGAGTAAAGAAAGAATATACTCCTCAGCCTGCTTAGGTCATATCAACCTCCACTCTACCTAGGCCTGCCCCAGGCCTACTTAAGTCACCTCAAATTCATCAACATTATAGTTTTAAGGTCAAAGCCTCAGCATAACTTTTTAAAATGTTCATTTGTCAGTCATTGTCTTCTGCACATACATTTCTCTTAAGGACCCTATAGAAGGGAGTGGGGAACTCAAACGGAGCCTAATTTGGTTAATTAACAATCCCTTAATTCATTCCATTATGATTTTAAATATTCTTCCAATTTTAAAGAGGTCATTTTCCTTACCTTATTTTTAAGAAGAAATTTATTCCTGCAGATCAAAATTTCCCGTAACCACTTGAGAATTTCTGTGCTACTAAGCATTTGATGGCTAGTTAATTTCTTGCAGATGTAAAAAAGCATTTGTGAACTGTAGTAACATAAAGTTCATTGTTACCATTATCATCCATAAATAACTTAGTACAGATGTAACCAGTATATAAGAATGGCATTCTCTCATAATGGATACAAATTTAGAGAAGCTTAGTTTCCCTTGTAAGATTTGTTTTAGAGAAACACTTATCCAAGCGTTAGCAGCACCACAATCAAAGGAATATACTTAAAAAGCAAGTACTTATATATGTCCCCTACTCCCCAGACTCTCTTTTATCCATGTATCCCATCCTTGAAGTGGGCATAAGAAGAAAAAAATCATGTGCACAGCAGATACTGCATATGAACCCAGTGCCGTATAGCAGCAGTATGCAAACCACCACTTGCTGACCAAAACCAGTCCACCTTTTGCTTTTTTAAATAAAGTTTTAGTGGAATGCAGCCACAACCCATTCATTCACATGTTGTCTTTGGCTGCTTTCTTGTTCCAAAAGCAGAAATCAATAGTTATGACAGACTGGATAACCTACAGAGCCTAACAGATTTACCATCCTGTCCTTTAGAGAACGTTTGCTAATCTCTGTTCTAGAAGTATACTGTTCAACTTAGTAGCCACCAGTCAGCCATATGTACCTACTGAGCACTTTAAATATGGCTTGTCTAAATTGAGATGTGTTTTAAGTGTGAAACACATTTTAAAGGCTTTGTGAAAACAAAAATACAAAATAACTCATTAACAACTCATTCATTTTATGTTGAAATTTTAATATTCTAGGCATGTATATATACTAGGTTAAATAAAATATTAAAATTAACTTTACATGTTTCTTTTTACTTTATAATGTAATAACTAGATAATTTTAAATATATCTGTGATTTACACTGTATTCTTATTGGACAGCAATGTCATAGAATTTAGAATTTAACTACTGCCAAATAACTTAACAGATGTCCATTATTAATTCATTCATCAAAAGCAAGGGAATTATAGAAGATATATGAAAAATCATAATTTTAAAAACTAAAAAAAAACAAGAAAATGTTAACTCTGTATGCTTATAACTGTAAAAAATCTATTAAAAACAAAATTATAATTAAATAGAAAGATGGGACAGAATACATTAAGCAAGAGTACTTGCACCTAGGTGATAAAATTTAGCACTTTTTAAAAATTTTATTTTGAGCATTGCTGTAATATTGCTCTTAATTTAAAAATATTCTAATAATTTCAAGTCAGATAAAAATACAAAGTCATAAGCACTCTAGAGGCATAAATTAGTAAATTTTTATAATAAACTAAAAATTATATAGTTAATATTTAAATACGAAAACTCCAAAATTAAAAGTTGAAATTGCACTTAAAAATTAAAAGTACATATACCTAATCTCCCAAAATGTTTCTACAGGAGCATCAGGATTCCACAAATCAATGCTATCTAACTGATGAAGAACCAGCAAAGCCTGAATTTTAAAAAAAGAAAAAGAGAAAGCTCACTCAAAAAAGAATTGGGAAAAAATAATAGTTAGTATTTATTTTATGCTAACAAATTGAGCTATGTAATTGTAGCCTTGACAGACAGTAAAGACAAGAGAAAAACCCTACAGAACACAAATCTCTAGAGAATAACATACAGAATGAATTCACTTTATTCCTATCATATTTACTCTAAACAGCACACACATACAAAGTTAAATGACTGATGAACTCAGAACAATATAAACACATAAAAACTGCTTTCAGAAACAAACTAAATGATTTAAATAAATAATAAAGAACTTTCAGTATAAAAAGTTCATTTCCATCCTTTATTAGAAATTTAAAACAACCAAAAAAAAAAAAAAAAAACCAAAAACCCGTTTAGTATTTTTCATTTCAACAATGAAACACTGATACACTGTAAAACACAAATCAAAAGGTTCATCCCTAGAAGGGGGTTCCCCCCAATTAACATACCCAGCAAAAGATAAAATGGAAATTATCTTGCTTTCCACAAGTATTTACTGACAAGATAAGTTATTTTTTAAAACTGGGGGGGGGGGGGTAACAAACACATGTAATTCATAACAGATTAATCATTCTAAAGTAATTCAATTGACCATAAAACTAAAATTTGGTTCACAAAGCATTAACAGGAATTAAATAATGCACTTTAAATATACAACTGCCACATGAATATATTATAATATAAATTAAAACCATCAAAGGTATAAAGAGCAAAAAAAAGTGTGTACCCCTCCTTCTATACCCAATCTTAACTCCAATTTCACAATGTTTTCCCCTACTCCCACTCCAACAAACATGGTTGATCTCTGAACATTCTTTGAGTCTTTGGTCAACATATATAGGGATTCTCTGAAGTTTTTTATTAAAATTTCAATAAAAATACTGTTGGTACAAACAAGAACTGTTTTTTCTTTAAAACCAAATCAAGTGCATAAACTGTAAATAATGTCATTGATAACCTGTCTCACAGTAGGAAAAGATACATAAATGTTTAACCTTAGACTACTTTAAAACTTCAAAAAAACAAAAACAAAAACAAAAAACAGAAAATAGTCCAATGACTGCCAAAGGAAAGGGGATATGGAATTATGGGTTTCTTTTGGGGGTGACGAAAGTATTCTGGAATTGGATAATGACTGTACAACTGTGGATATGCCTTAAAATCCCAAAATGCACTTTTAAATGAACTTATTGGTAGGTAAATTATGCTTCGAGTTTAAAAATCAATGACATTTTAGTAAGTTTACAAAGTCAACTGCAAATAGAAAATTTTGGTCTTTTTAAATTACTAAGTGTAAGGATTTGCAAAGTGTAATCCTGGCTACTTAGGAGGCTGGGATGGGAAGATCACTTGAGTCCAGTTTGAGGCCAGGCTGGGCAACATAATTTGACCTTGCCTCAAAAAACAAAAAAACAAAAAACCCAATAAGCAAACAAAAAAAGTGAATTTCACACATTGCTGCTACCCACGATATATGGTATATCAACCCCACGATATATGGTAAATCAACCCCTTCTTTCTCCATGGAGTTTCTAAAATAATACACAGACACAAACACACTTGTTCCAGAAATGATAACTACCTATTACCCATAGAATTCATATACCAAAGGAACATCAAGAATGTAAATAGAGAGGGAAAAGGGAGGTTTTGGGTTGTGGGGAATTAAATTGACCAAATTATACCGTCATATTGTGTGCATATAAAATATGCAACAATGAATTCCACTATCATGTATAATTATAATCCACCAATTTTAAAAAAGAATTTATATAGAAATAATAAAAAAAAGAATGTAAACATTTATAGTCTTCCCTTTAAGAGCCTAGAATTCATTTCCCCCTTACCTCCATTGCTTCCTGAGCAATCTCTGGCATGTGTGATTGAGGGACCAGTTGGACAAGTCCTGTGATTAATTCTGCTGTACTGCCTTGGGTTTCAGGTCCCTGTTTTCTTGGATTCTGCAAAGAAAAGAGCAAACTTAAAAATAAATAAATAAAAACTGACGGGAATCATGAAGAGGAGGGAAGAGAGCAACTGCTAACCAGTACTATATTTCTTTTAGAGGTGATGAATATGTTCTAGAATTAGTGCAGAATCTTGTAAATGTACTAAAAACCACTGAATTACACACTTTAAAATGGTGAATTTTATGGTATATGAATTATAACTTCATAAAAAACAATTAAAAAAATCAAAACAGCATTTGTTATAGATTCTTTTAATCTAAATCTATACTTGTTCATTAATGTTAACAATATCCAGGGAAATTCCTAATTAAAATAAATGAAAAGAGACATTAGCTTTTCAATTAAGAAATTATATTAAGAGCTTTGGGTAAAGATCAATGCTTGTCTAGTATGAGCAAGGCCCTGGGTTTGATCTCCAGCATGGCAAAATAATAAATGAGGTGTAAGTAATTTGTTTTTTCAATAATTGTACACTGTTTAAATAATATAACTCTGGTTTGGAACTTATTGGTTTTAGCTTACTACATATTTAAAAGCAAAGAAGACACATGTTGGAGGAAGACTGCATGGTTTTCCTGTATAGCCCTTTGGTCTAATAGAAAGGTTCTATCCAAATCCACAGAGCTGATGTCAAAGGAGAACTAGAATCCACACTTCCAGATAAGCCACACTTCAGTCTTTTCATTGTGAAAAAATATATTGCACTAAGCAAGGAAAATTATTGGTCTATATAAATGTGAATACCTGTTTAAAGAGACTAAAATGTGCCAGGAGCAGTGGCACACACCTGTAATCCCAGCAGCTCAGGAGGCTAAGGTAGGATAGTTATGAGTTCAAAAACAGCCTTAGCAACATAACAAGGTCCTAAGCAACTTAGCAAGATCCTGTCTCAAAACAAAACAAAACATAAAAAAAGCTGGGGATGTGGCTCATTGATTAAGTGCCTCTGGATTCAAACCCCAGTACCCACCTCACACACAAAAAAAGAGGCTAGGATACTTCCCATAACTTGGAAGATCTATTTACACTTCAAAAATACAGGGCATGAGGTGGCACATGCCTGCAATTCCAGCTACTCAGGAGGCTAAGGATCACAAGTTTGAGGTCAGCCTGGGCAACTTAGCAAAAACCTTCTCAAAATAAATATAAAATGGGCTGGCAATGTAGCTCACTGGTAGGATGCCCTTCAATCCCCAGTACCACAAATAAACAAATGCTTCATTTAAGCGAAGCCAACTTACCTTGTGTTCATATTTATTTTAAATACAAATCCTGCCCTATTATAATGATTAAGGTAGGCCCTCACACCAAAATATATTTGTAATTCAAAACTGTTAACCTATTTTCCAACATTTATATTCATTCATTCATTACCAAATAATATTTACTGAATACCAAAGACAAAATCAATTTTTAAAAAGATATTTTCTAACCCCCAGGAGCATGTAGTTTCAGGAGGAAAACAAATATCAATAAAATAATTAGGACAATGTAGGGTATAAAACTGCAAATGAGATAAGTGCAATCAAGGTACATCTGCTAGGAGAGCCTATGCCAGGAAAATGTAACCTACTTAGGGAGGCTTCCTAGGGCAGGAATAATAGTTTAGAATTAGTATGAATTACTCTGTAAAGAGTAATGAATTTCTTTGTAAAGAGAAGAGGGAAGCAGATACTAGGCAGAGGGAAAAGCAAATACAAAGGCAGATATGAGGGAATATGGTAAAAGGAATTGAAAGAAGAACCATTATATTATGACTTGAGTACAGAAGACAAAGAAAAATGTAATCGTAGATGTAGAAGAACCAGTCGATAAGAAAGGTTTTGCAAGACTTAGGACATCTATCTGGAGTTTGGTCATTATTCCAAGAGCAATTTCAACCAAAAGGTTTTTAGTTGGGCAGGGGGCATTATAAGATTTGCTTTTTGAAGAGATCATTATAACTTCAGAACAGAGAAATGATTAGGAGAAAAATGAAGGTTAAACATGAGGCTTGAAAAATTGAGAGTAACATGAATTAGGACAAAGATGGTAAAGATGGAAGATAAAATCACATAAGTTTAAAAATACCATGACTGAGACCATTCCTATTAGCTGAGACTTAGGATTTTTGATAAGTAAATCACAAAATAATTAAATATTTACAATGAATCTTTCACAATTTTACTTACCTATGATTACTTTGAGAATAGCTATTTAACCACTAGATGGCAGCAAAGAAAATAATTTCTATTACTCTTAGAAAAGAGCAAATTTTGCTTTGAACTCTTATTTTTTAAACAGTAATATATTTAGCATAAAAGACACTGGTAACTTTGGTGTATTCTTTGAACCTAAATTAAGCCATGTAAACAGTGGTGTTAACATTGTGAGACACACATGATTAGGTAACATAATTTGTGTCATATAACAAAGAAATAAGGAAAAAAAGGCATTTCATTACTTTCAAAGGCTCACTCACAAATTTTACAGAGTTTTCCAAGCCAAAGACTTAATTATTTATTCTATTAGACTCTAAAATTTGGATGGGCCTTTCAAAAAATTCAAAATATCAGGTTTTCTTACAGGCCTTCTTTCAGGGTCACTTATCCTTTTGGGAGTTCTTTCTTACTGTTTTCTCCTTTACTGTATATCCAGAAGAATTACTTACATACATACATTTCTTTAAAATCAGGGGGTTCATAGAACTCACTCATAGATATCTAGTTATGAACTCCTACACTGTAGTAATGGGAAAACACCATCAAAACTAAAAGTAACATAGCCCTTAAAAACCCTATTATTGGGGCTGGGGAGATAGCTCAGTTGGTAGAGTGCTTGCCTTGTAAGCACAAGGCCCTGGGTTCGATCCTCAGCACCCAAAAAAACAAAACAAAACAAAAAAAACCCTGTTACTGAATAAAGTAGTAAGTTGCTTGATGCTATTCTCTAAGAACTGTAGAACCTTAACAAAGGTTAAATATGTCATCCTAAGAACTTCACAATATAAAACTACTATAGCAGAAGCATTAATAATATTAATGCTATCTTTTTAGTAGTAACAAAAATTAATTTTTTTAGGGTTTTTTACATGCCAGGAACTGTTCCTAAAATCCTTATATGTACTATTTCAATCTTCTTAATGATGTCTCTGAGGTAGAAACTAGTATTATCCCATATTTCAGGTGAGAAACATAAGGCACAAAGAGGTTAAATAAATCACCTAGGTAGTAAATTAGTCTACCTCCAGAGCCCATGCTTGTAATCACTTAATGTGATTACTTTAATCACTCATTTACAGCATTTACATCAGTTCCTAATTACTGTGTGATGTTCTCAGGAATCTAATACCATCTGAAGCAGTAAAAGCAGAGTTACAACAATAAGTGAGTACTAACCACATCCATTTTCACCTCTTTCTCCTTTCAATACAGTATCTGCAAGCAGAGTCAATGAAAACAGAAAGCTGATGAAAAGAAAAAGGGGAATAGAAAAGCTAAATTGTTTGGCGATAGCAAGGGGACATTAAAAAGAACAAAGAGTGTAGAGGATGTTGGAAAGCACCTTGATTTATAGTTGCTTTGAAATACTTACACAAAGTAAGAGCTTTGGATCTGCATGAATTAGTTTCACCATAGACAAGAGAAGATACTTATAGCTTCTTGTCTCCAGATCTGTAGGTTTTTCTTTAAATTTAAGGCTTGTTACTTTTTCTTTAAATGTAAGACTCTGAAAACAAAACGAAAACGTGGTATAACCTTGTAAGAATCAGACATCAGATACAGGAAAACAGTTATTTAAACTTTTTAAAAGAAATTATAGCTGGGTACAGTAGCACAACCCTGTAATTCTAGCAGAGCCAGGAGCATCACAAATTTGAGGCCAGCCTCAACAATTTGGCGAGATACTACCTCTAAATAAAAAGGACTGGGGACACAGCTTAGTAGTAAAGCTCCCCTGGGTTTAAAAGGAAGGAAGGAAGAAAAGAAAGAAGGGAGGGAGGGAGGAAGGGAGGAAGGGAGGAGAGGGAGAGGAGAGAGAGGGAAGCAAAAAAGGAATTCATCCTAAAAAACTTTGAAAAACAGACACATAGACATTTTATACCACCAAGGGTAGTATTATTAGAAACACTAACTAATAAGCATAAAGTTAGTATTAAGTTTTTAAAACAAAATTGGTTTTATACCATTTATATTATCATTAATCTAGTAAGATTTAATGAAAATCTATTAAAATGCTGGAAGTTTAATATCAGTTGACTCCAATATAAAAAAAAGAATTTTCTAAAACACAAAAACAAAGGGGGAAATATTTGGTCTATGGCTTTCACTAATACACACACTGGACAACTCATTTAGCAAACACTTAACACACACACATATATATAGATATTTTAGAAACTCATCATTATCAATCACAGATGTGTCATTATTTGCTGTTCCAAAAGAAATAAAAAAGACCCTGTCAATTATAAGACACCATACAAAGCAAGATACACCTGCAACCTCAGAGAAATTTCACAAAAGTGTTTAGAACTGATGAAATATGCTACATAGACAATCTTTGTACTTAAAGATTAAATTGTTAAGTTTTTCTTTTTCCCTCAATAGCATTCCCCATCTCTCTCAAGTTATAGAATACATATGTTTTGCCTAAAGTACATCTGTAAAACAGAAAGAACTCTTTGAGAAAGATCAAATCATGGAAAATGTGTTTCAATTACAGAGATACCATGGTAAACTAAAATAATAAATTATAGATGTTACTCAACCAAAACTCCAATAATTACATTCTGCATTCACTGTCACCTTTCTATTCTTTTAAAACATTTCCTTTAGTCCTTTAAAAGAATACAAAAATATCTGGATGCCTTTATGTGACCATAAATGCAAATAAGCAGATAGTAGACTTTGCAGCATCCACCCAGCCATAATAAAATATCCAAGTAAATAGGCTGTTTTCTTTCAAAGTTAAAAAGTGGAAATAAGTATCTAAAACACAGTAATGGCTCTCAAAGAGTGTGATAAATGCATTTGTTATTGTACCCAAGATTTTGGTCCTGCAGTCAGGGCAGAATAGCTATTTAGATGTATTTATGCTCAAGATTATTACAGAACTGAAATATCAAAACTTACAAACATTATTTGCTTCTATATTTATAACCCCAAGGCAAATATTTACCAAATATATTTAATGAATTCTGGTTTTTGTTAGCTCTTGTAGAACTATATATGTTTTTTCATTATAAGTCAAAGAATTTAACCTGAGATCAGGTGTTAAGTAGTCATTAGTAATAAGCAGTCAAGTGCACAGCAAGGTCATGAGTGTTAAGTTACTCTTAAAGTTAATTTAAATTCCTTCCAAGGCAGATGAGCAAATAACTTGTAGTAGATAACCTGCAGAAAAACATTAGCTACAAAGACCTTGTGAATAAGCAAATAAAAACAGAAGCTTATTGGGGAAATGCATCAGGAAAGAATGATTAATGGGACTAACACTTCACAGGGTCCACTGAGGTCAGGGTAAACCTAAGAGTTACGGCCATAGATGTTTCCATACATTTCAGAAAGGTTTCTTTATTAACACAGGCACACTAAGGTAAGTTCTAAACAGCCACTGACCCCATTATACAGATTAACATAGGATGGACTTGCACATGAAGTCCCCCTGAAGAGAATGGTCACCATGGTATTTCTAGAAAGGACCAGTTAGGGTAAAAAACTCCACTGCCATAAGTGAAGGAGAAATGGAGCACCTGATTGGTAGAGTACAAAAGGTGGACTCCTGCTCTCCAGGTGAACATCAAACTAATAAATCTGGAAGCAGCACCGTTTCCTTTGTCTTTCTGCTCACAGACAAGCCACTCTCTCTTGAGAGTGCTCTTGGCTTGAATCTCACTTTCCTTCACTTACAATAAGTAAAGGAAATAAGGTTCTCTTAGTGTCTGAATTTTAAGTTTTCTTTTTTCAGAACACAAGAACCAAGGTTTGGAACTTCCACTCCCCACTCTCCTATGACAAAGGTGAAACTTTGATTGAATAAACTTATTTACTACGAGTAGATGCAACAAAGTATAACTATCAAACTGCTTTTGCCTGATGCAGCCACTAAACAGGAACACAAGATCAGAGAAAAATTGGCGGATAGAAAACTTGTTTCCTATTTAGTAATCATTTCAAATTGAGGTAAATATTAGTTTAATCATATCATCTCTTAATATCAGATATTAGTATGTAAATTTTGTTCCAATATGGCTGCCTAATCTGAAATGTATAACTTGAGAGATTTTAATAAACATATTCAAGTATCTTTTGATTTAATGACCATTAGTTAAAAACAATTTAATAAAGAAGAAATATACTTCTTAACAAGAAATGTAAAGAAAAAAAGATGCATTTATTAATTTATCTTATGTATTGCAGATATTAGTAGAAATCAAAGCTGGTACATGTGTTCCAGTCAAAGAAGACAGGAAGTCTATTTCAGAAGTCAAACCACTTGTTAACTTAAGACTATGTGACTGAACTACAGGGATATAAGAAGCATTTGCTGAGCCAAAAACCCTTTTAAGAAAAATAATGTCCAGATACTATACATATATGTGAAAATTATTGAACACTGATTATTGGGAGACTTGAATTTTATAAAAGCAAAATATCTTAGTTTAAAAATATAAAATGATTAGGGCTGAGACAGATATTCCAAATTTTAATAAACACTACAAAAACACTACAAAGAAGTGTTTAAAAAACACTATAAAGAAGCTATAGCTCAATGTTTGTAAGACACAAGTTAAGAGTTTACATGACTAAAGGATCAATAAGACATACTGCTATCTTAGACTATATTAACATGATATCCAGACACAGCATGTTAAAGCTTTCATCAATTATCATATCACTCTAGAACACGAAAGTCAGTTCTTAATATGTCACATTAATTTTGAAATCTTTGTTAGATTGGTCTTTTCAAAAGATAAGCAGACCAGATGGAGGTTTTTTGAAACTAGGTCAAATAAGAAATTCATTCACTCATTCACCAAATATGTACTACATGCTCGGTATGTGCCAAATGTGCTCTAGGAACTAGGGATCCAGGATTAAGTCAGACAAACCTCCTGCTTTCATCAAACTAACACACTAGTGAGGAAAGACAACTGAAGAACCTGATAGAGACACTGGGCTGAATGTCAAGAAATCTAAGAACCAACTCCATTTGGCCATTCACAAATCATGTGGCTATTTTAATTCATTTAACAAGATCTGGGGCTTAGTTTGCTTAATATCTATAAAAATAAATCAGACAAAACACATACACAATTTTAAAGAGAGTTGAAATAATAAAATCACTCCCCATGGCTATCATTGTATAAAAATAAAAAGAAACCTTAGGAGTACAACATTAAATATCTGCAGAACTGGAAATGACAAGGACATGAGTCTATATTGCTGAAGAGAATTTTTTCAAGTAATTAGGCCTATCCACCAAGTAACCTGTCTTCAAAATACAAGGATGTTGTAAAGCTCTAAAATACAGGTATTATTTTACTTTTTTAACAGACTGAATTTTTTTATTGCTACTTCTGCAGCAGGTTAAAAGGCTCAGGTTTATCAGTGTCCATCTGTTGCTATGCAAATGAGGGACAGCCCAGTGAACACACCAAGTAGTACAGTGGTTTCCATACAGGGATGATTCTATCCCCTAGCAGACATCTGAAAACATTCTGGTTTTCACAACTGAAGAGGATTAAGGGATAGGTGCTATTACCTTGTATTGGATAAAAACTAAAGATGCTGCTAAACAATACACAACATATAGGATAGGCCCCCACAACAAAAAGTTATCCAGTCCAAAATGTCAATAGGGCCACAAGACTGAGAATGCTTGATGCAATCATCAATAATGTATTATTTCTAAACCATTTATGTATTTGCCTGTGCTTCCAGACTTTATGGTCACCTACTATATTGAGTTCTTCATTAGATGTTTTCGAGCAGAAGTTATAGAACTTACTGTTTGTTGACTCACAAGGATGTTTAAAGATCCTCCAAATTCTAAAATTTTCTTATTCTAAAAACTATGTTATTAAATTTGCTATTTTCTCTGGTGAAAATATCAGGCAGAAAGTTGTCCTTTAGCATTATGTATATATATACAAAATTTCTTATATATATATACAAATACACAAATATAAAATGCTTTACAATGATTTTAAAATTTGTTATTGATACTTTTAGAGAATAGTTAAAAATAAAAACTGAATTCTTGCCTTTGATAACAGAAAATTTATAAGGTCAAAAGAGACCTAATTATGGCTTTTATAAAACAATGATCAGTTACATAAAATGTAGCCCTTAGAGTCAACCAATAAACCAAGCTAAAAAGTGCATTTGCCTTGCCTGGGTGAGGCAATGGGTTCAAGCCTCAGCACCACATAAAAAAATTAAAAAACAAATAAAGATATTGTGTCCATATACAACTAAAAAAATTTTTAAAAAGTAAAATAACTAAATGAAGAGAACATCTTTACACTCCAAATTCTTTATTCAAAAGAATAATTTAGTTTCATTTTGTTTGGGTTCCTCATGCAAAGACAATTAAATGATACACAGTTGATAAACTGAATATTAAAGTTAAATAGAAAGTGAATGTTAACTTTCCACCAAAATGTTAACTTTCCACCAATTCCTATTATTGAACTCATTCATTTTCTACCACAAAGGGTAGTAAACTTACAACAAAAAGTCAAATAAAGTTTTAACTTCCTAAAAGATATCTAGAACAAATAAACCGATCAATACAAGATTTTTAAACAGTTTATTTGGGGCTGGGAAAGCTCAGTGGTAGAGCATAGGTTTAGCATATACAAGGCCCTTGGTCCAATTCCCAGCACCACAAAGGAAAAAAAAATTATTTCAAGCAATTTCTAAAACTTAAAAAAAATGATATCTACATAAAAATATTTAAATAGCTATTATTTGTTTACTTCCAATTTATACCTTTACTGAAATTTTTTCCAACTTTAAAACAAATTAAATACTTGGCATTATAAAAAGGCAATTAAAAATAACCTTGTATATTAAAGTTTATTTATTAAACACCATTATCATGCCCCTTTGACTTATTTTTTAGAATAAATAATGTTAAAACATCATGATACAGAAAACTTCTCTATTTCAATCTAACAATCTTCAGAAACAATTAGTGACAACTGGGTAAGAGTGAACCACAATTGTATAAAACCAAAATATTTTATTGATATGGGAACTTGGAAAAAGAGAATCATGCCAGGGAGGAAGCTATTTAAGTTTTAGGTGTGAGATGGCTAATTTATTAGATAAAACCAATAGGTTGAAGACATGCTACGTTTTTATTTGAAATGACATGATGTGACTATAAAGGTAACTATACACAGAAAAGTCAAAGGAATCCAGGACTTTTCTGAGGTAGTTACAATAGGTCATACTTACAGCCACAGAAGCCCACTGCCATGCAAAACAGTGACTGGTTGGCATCTGATCATGTAATCGACAGCAGCCAATAAGAACAGAAAATAAGCAGAAGACAAAGCACCACCAATCAATGTCAAAAGTTGCCATGTACAATGCCCTTCTGTTCTACATAAATATCAAGAAATGACTTAACAGTTGTATAATTAGTTGTTTACATTGATTGCATGAGTTTTACAATTCCATAGTAAGACTAATCTCTTAGAATACCTAATTTGAGATGTTGCTTTCATTAAGTTTAAACATAATTGAATGTCAATATCAAAGTGCTTATCATTTGTAAATGTTCAAAGTATATTTTCTAACATACAAAATATTTTTTATTTTAAATATAAAAATTTTAATTTTATTTCTAATTTTATGCATAATATTCATGAGCAATGCCAAACATTCACTCTAACCCAGTCAGCTTCCCTTACTTATCTTCAAAAAGTAAGAAGCTAATCAAAATACTCTGGTTTGGGCTGGAATTGTGGCTCAGTGGTATAGTGCTTGCCTGGCATGTGTGAGACCCTGTGTTTGATCCTCAGCACTACGTATAAATAAAATAAAGGATGCATTGGCAAATAAAAAATATTTTTTAAAAAATACTTTGGCTCATAAGACTTAAAGGAAAAAGAAAAAAGAAAGAGTTAAGGGGGGAAAAAACTAAACACACATGAGAAAAGGTTCACCTAACTGCAAGAGTGGAAAATAAACATTTATTAACTAATATTCAAAAATACTGTAATAGAAAACATATTACAATATTTATAGAAAAGGAGGGACCCATTCAATTCTCCAAAATAATCAAAGCAGCAGGAATGTGATAAAGATAAAAATGCAATAGAAAGGAGTTGGGATTCAAAACTTGTGATTTCTCACCGGTGCCATTCGTATTGCTGGGTGTGCTCCACAACCCTGCACTGCTTTATGAAGTGTTTCCCCAAACATGTTTCGAAGTTCAACTGAGTGACAATATACAGCATCAATCTTGGGCCACCAATCCAACGCAGACTGGAGAAAAATAAAGACCAAACAGAAGAAAAAGTACAAAATTACATGAGTTGTATACTCTGTTATCCCTGTAGTTTTGTTTTATCCTTTTGTCAAACACTTTTTAAGATCATGCAAACATATATCATGATTTTTCAAAGTTCTGAAATAATGTCTTTAACTCAAACACTAACCTACCCATATTTTAAAATATAATGAGCATGTGCATATGAGACTGTCTTTTCTCACTGAAAACCTACTGAATTTGAAAGTTTACAGAGAACCAATCCTGTAGTCAATCATTTTTTCAAAGTTTAAACATTTTATACATTTCAGAAACACATGCATATTTTGTATATATTTTCCCAAAATTAAAAGAGATTAGTGGTTCAACACAATGTTGAAATATGTGGTAAGCCATTCCTTAAAGGCTTACAAACAATAATGATAATTATAACATGAAATTAGTATATAAGAAAAAGTCATTAATAAACCTACAATCTTAAACTGATATGCAATGATGGCACAGTACATAAACAACTAACAATCACCATCAACAAAGACAAACTGATCCTAGCTAAGTATCTTTGAGTTACTTTATGTAGATATTTTTCTATTTGTTTAATCTATCTAGTTTTTAATGCCCATTTTATTTGAAAATGTATCTCTTTAATTTTTACTTTAAAATGAATTGATATATTATAAAAATGACAACTATGAAAATCACTAAATTAGAAAAATGACTGGATGAATTTTCATTACATATGAGGAATATGCATGAAACAGTATGACTTAAAATACACACTTCTAGCCTAGTCAGGCATGGTAGTGCATGCCTAAAGCCCAATGACTTGGGAGCCTGAGGCAAGAGGATCCCAAGTTCCATACCAGCCTGCACAATTTAGTGAGTTCAATGTAGAACATCCCTGGGTTCAATCCCCAGTACCACAAAAGGGCAGGGTAGGGAATGACTTCTGGTTTATACTCTAGTCTGAAAAAACAATGAAAGAATGATAATATATTCAAGTAGTAAATAACAGAGATTCATAGCTTCACATCCTTAAAGTCTCAACACTGAAATTCTTCACTTATAATTCTCAGAATATTTTAAGTAGCATCAAGTTATGTTAACCTTAACCAAAACTGCAAATTAAAAATTCTATTTATTACACAGTAAAATACAACACTAATTTATGACACAAAATTTAAATACTGAATTCACTCAGGAGGCGATTATAAAGCTGTGAGGAAAGATTTTTATTTTTTGGAGGGGCAGGTGATGAGGATTGAACCCAAGGTCCCTCTACCATGGAGGTACACGTGCAGTCACTTTCATTTTTTATTTTGTGACAAGGTTTCACTAAATTACCTAGGTTGGCCTTGAATTTGTGATCCTTCTGTCTCAGCCTCCCAAGGTGCTGGGATTACAGGTGTGCACCACCTCCCCTAGCTTTTTTTTTTTTTTTTTTAATAATGGTTGTATATATTATTCCCTCACTTCTTTCTTTGTTATGTCTTCCCTCACTTTCTTTCTCGTTTCTACAAATGGTCAATTTTTAGTTTGGTTATATAATGGATTTCTCAAACGTGAGGCAATTTAGTTATTTAACTTGCCCAAAGCAACAAATGGAACTTAATTTAAAGATACTTATTAATTTAAACAGCTTGAATTAATCAGCTTAAAGCAACAAAATGCTGAATGATGACGAAATGCATTGAGTAAAGGGTCCTCTTAACCCTACAGGTCCCATAAAAATGTCATCAGAAACTGAAACTAAAGAGATACGTATTCCACAAGAACATCCTATCCAAATTACTGCATTATTTTTGATAGCTGTTCAAACTGTATTGTGGTACTAGGTGTATCCTATAAAACAACTTTAAGACTGAAGTTTTGGTAATTTTCATACTTTTCATTTTTCATAATAAATTATTTCATTCATTTTAAAGTAAAAGATACACTTTTGAATAAAGTAGGCACTAAAAATTAGACATTACAGAATTAACAAAAAAATTTAGTATTTTGAGTTGTTTCTACATGTTCTTTCTGAAACTAGTCAATTAAAAGAGACATTCTTCCTTGAAAATATTGTTTATTGCCAAAAATATGTAATACTTATATAATGAGCAAATTATATAGTAATTTCTCAAGAGACTATTTAAATGATTTTCGAATACCTTGCAAATAAATCCTTTAACTGTGATCTCAGTAGAGATCAAATAAAGTACTATACTAGCTATTCCATGTCCCAGCGATAGCTTAAAGAAATAGTTCATATATGTATAATACTTTTTAAATTTCCCAGTAATTTATCTAATTTAACCTAAAGGAAACCTATAAAATACATAACTCAGATCTTAAAACTAATTCACTTCTTATGGCACATCACAATAAAAAAGGTGACAGTATGATAAGCACCATTTTAGAAACTGCTGAAAAACTTGCATTGCAATAAAATTCAAATAATGAATCAACTTTAAGATTTTCTAAGAAACAATGGAATTTTTTTACGTCTAAACACAGTGCTTAAGAATTACATGTATAGTTCACAGAAGCAAAACAAAACTCCAAACCCTATTACTACTTCTACATAAATCGTCAAAAACACACCCGTAAAACTTTTTTTGAAAATGTCAATTTTAATTGCGTGAACTATCTAAAGAACCATGGAAGAGAATTTATAAAGTGTATTGAACTAAGAATCACTTAAAAGGAAATCTTACACTATGAATCAATTTAGGATCAGGAGTCCAAATATCTACAAAAAATTTCGCATGAATTCAAGATGTAAAATATATCCCTAATAACTTTCCTTAGTGAGACCATAATAGTCAATTCCATAAATTTGCAATATTTCCTTTTTCAACCAGAATTTTATATCCAGTATCTATTAGCCTCAAATCAGACTAAAAAGCTTTAAGAAGAAACAATGTGTCAACCAATCTTTAAAGACAAAATGTCCCTCTCTAAGGTATAACTTTAAAGGACACTTTGGAGTACTGTTTATGTTATTTTTCAAGCAACTGCATTGATGCTTAATATTTAAAAATTAATCAATACTGTTTCTTTATAAAAACAGATGTCCATAGTGACTTGACCTCAGATACAGACACACTCCACCTCACACATGCAATACTCATTAAAGTATAGGATGCACAACCACTTTCACCAAGTACATTGAGGCATGCATGAAGTACCACTCCAGGCATGCTTAAAAACCCAGAAAAAAGCAGCTCAGCCACTTACAGCAGTGCCAAGTCCATGCTTGAAAGTGCTCTATATATTCAATTGTAGACAAAAATATTTCACAATTAAAGTAACTAGCCACAGAGTTATCAAAAAGAGAGAGAGTGTGTGTGTGCCAGTGTGTATACCTACACATACACACGTGTACACACATATACACTTGGGTTTATTAAATTCAATTTTAAGAATTTTATGTAAAACTATCCACTCTAACAAGTGGACTATTTTTAGTATTATGAGCCAAAGGCAGTAAAGCAACATTTTGTTTCTGGTCACACATAAACCTTGGGTTGGGGATAGAGAAAGGATTTTTCTTTTTTTAAATGACCTTGAAAATAAACCTTAAGGTTACAAAGTCCTGGCTCACTGCTCTGGCAAAAGTACAGTAATTTTTAAAAGTTTTTAATACAAACATATCTTATCTAAAATCAGATTAATTAAACCTTCCCTTTTGGAACAAAGAGTACTCAGTGTTACATCCACCTATAATTTAACTTGGTGATACTCGACTAAAGGTGGTGTCATTCCCTCAGGCATTCTTATTCATAATGCAGAAGACAAGGAATAACTGATATTAATGAAGTGAGGGCTAAAGATGCTCAATGTCTTGCAATGTACAAGGAATCCTGTATAACAAAGAATTGTCCCAAAAATGCTACCAACACTCCATCAAGAAAAACTAAAAGTATCACTAAATATCTTTACCAATAGTTATTTTTCCCCTGCAGAAATGTCTAAAAGAAAATATAGGCCATATTTGGTTTAATTCAACATATTCAAGGCAAATGATAGGAAATTATTTTTAACTCACCAGAAAGTCTTAAAATGAAATTTGACTGTAAATAGGACAAATACACTAAGTTATCAACAACAGCCTCTTTAAGGGAGGAAAATAGGATAAGATGACCAATAAGTATAAATACCTATCAATGGATAAAAGAACTGTGAAGAATACCTGAGAACCTTCAAAGTACAGTGTTGATAATTAGATGAACAGAATTGAAAAATACACTGTCCAAATCTAATAAGGTTTCACTGTCTTTCTACTTAATGTACCCATCACAAGTACCTTTTTATGAGTTTACTTGCTTTATTTATCTTGTGAATATGTCTTGTAAAGTGTATTAATACTTCACTTAATTACTTATTTAAGGAAGACTAAAAAGTACAATCAAATATAGTCTTGCCATTTCATAAATGGGATACAATATTTCATACTGAGATACAACATAAATACTATTACTTTTAACTTCATAGGTAAGGTGATAAATCAAAATATACCAAATACTGAGAAAGGTTAAGAGTATTCAAATAATATATGAAGAGTTTTAGAATAAAAATGCTGAATTACATTTTCAATGGCATGATTTCTCAAAGGCTTTTCATCTAAGTAACATATTTTAGGTTTACTCTTTCCAAAAGATCCTATTAACTTCATCTTTCTCAACAAGGGCCCTTAGGTGAAGATTAAACATGAAAAATACAACTGTATATAAATTACTAGACATAATCACCTCAGAGTAATCTTCCTATACCATATCATCTAAGTTGAGAACCTTTGTGAAAATCCAAGAGCCTCTTCCTTCCTTCCATTTATTTATTTATTTATCTATTTATTTATTTATTTATTGTACTGGGAATTTAATCCCAGGAACACTACCACTGAGCCACAGCTCTAGCTCTTTTTTAAATTTTATTTTGAGACAGGGTCTAAGTTGCTGAAACCAGCTTTGAACTTGTGATTCTCCTGTCTCAGTCCTCCAAAGTAGCTGGGATTACAGGCATGTGCCACCACACCTGACAAGAACATCTTTCTTTAAAAGGGCAAAAAGAAAGAAGGAATACATCAAGAAAAGAAAGAAAAAATTATTTTAAGTAATTTAGCAATACCTTTTGGACTTACATTGGTGATGATTCGATGGAGTGAATTTACCAGTACATAGTGAAAAGTAGAAGGTGAATTCTGAGCCAGGCAGATCTACAGAAGGAAGAAAAAACAATAGATGATTTCTAGGCCAAAATATTCAGTAACACAAAATAAGACAAAAACAATAGCAAGAAGAAAATTTATTAAAAATAGGTAACTTTTTAAGGTCTTCAACTTAACATCAACATATAATATTAAGAAACACTGATAAAGGTATAGTTATTTATCTTTCTAGTCTTTTTCACATTTAAAAAGGAAAATAATAGCATCAGTAAGCATAGCTGGATAAAATCAGTGCTCTCACCTTAAAGTGTTGGTTGTTGTGAGGGCTTATACGAAAGCAAGAAACAAGGCAGTCAATCATTAGATCCACATCTGCAGGTTGACTGCCTCTTGAGAATGGTTTACTTGGATTAAAAAGCAGGTTCTATAAAAACCCCAATAGAAAATAAAGACCATTAAATAGGCAGTATTGTTTTTACTAATATTAATAATTCTATCAACATTATCCACATAGATGACAGGAACTTTCAATTGCAAAAAAAAAAAAAGTATAAAGCACTAATACTGTGGTTCATTAATCTGCTATAAGTCTTACTATACTACATATGGTTCCTTTCTGGTTCTAATTTCTACATTATCTTAAACCCAAGTCTATATATTTATATTCACTTTTTAAAAAAACTGGTTAACTCTATTGTTCTTCACAACCTCAATCTAGTCTGGTGAACATAATGACAACAAAAATAGGTCCTATAAACATATTACCACAGATGACTCCCAACTTTTAGTGTTTGGACCATTTATCTTTGGCATAATACTAGAAGTTTATTCTCTTAAAGTTATAGTAGAGAAAGAATAAGCATGATACCTTAAGATCAACCACCATGGACTGAACTAGTAGGAAAATGACAGAGTTATCTTCCCAATTGATGTAAGTACTTGCTTTACAAAGTTTGACACAAGCAATTGCAGCACTCTCTGTCAGCTGCCTGCTTCCTCCATGGCCAGCAAGTGCTTTTCGCAGACTGTCCAGAAATAATTTCTACAGAATTCAAATACAGCAGTAAGATAACATATGAAATGTCTTTTATTTCAGATTTATCCAACAAAGTAACAAATTAATAGCCTCTAAAATTTATACTATAAAAATGCCTCGTTTATATTTTGGTTTGCAATTTTATAATTTAAGTGGTTATCATTATTTAACTCTTTCTCAAATTAAAAAAAAAAAAAAAAAAAAAAAACTCCTCTCCTCTTTCTCTGCCGAATTATTATAGGAATATAAAAAAACAGTCCTGGACTGGGAATGTGATTCTGTATTAGAGTGTTTACACAAGGTCCTGGAGGGAGAGAGGACAGGAGAAAGGAAAAAAGCCTTTCCCATACATCTGGACTCAGCACTGAATTCAGCTGATCATATCTTCCTTTTGATATTACCTTTAATGTCTAAATATTTTACCTGTAAATATCAATCAAACTGCTCCATCCTTTTCTAATACTCCAGACAATATTCAACCTTTACCCTTCTAAATAAGAATATACCCAAGGCTACACTGTTGCTCTAAATTCTATTCACTCCCTCCCCCAAAAAATTACCCAGTTTTTATGATCTCAACCCCTCTTTGTAGTTCATTAACAAATTTCATCCCTTGACTTTTCTCTTAAGCGAAAATTTCACATTTACACCTACACATATTCTCAAATGTAACATATCAAAAGCTAAACTCACCCAACACCAGCAAAACACACATTCTTCCCTAGTGTATGTGGAATAGTTTCCAAATGAACCATATATTAGTCCACCAAACATTTTTTTTGTTTTGTTTTGTTCTTGTTCGGGAGGTTGAACTCTGAGGCACTTTACCATTGAGCTACATCCCCACTCCTTTATTTTTTATTTTGAGACAAAGTCTCACTAACTTAATGAGGCTGGCCTTGAACTTGGAATTCTCTCGTCTCAGACTCCTGAGTGGCCGGGATTATAGGCCTGCATGATTGAGTCCAGACCAAACAAATATTAATACATTAAACGAAAAAGGTATTATACAAGGTGTCTTATCTCATAATAAGGGAATGAAACTAGAAACTAACAGTAGATGAAAAAGTAGAAAATTCACAAATATGTGAAAATTAACACAATCTTAAACAGTTAATGTATCAAAGAAAAAAATCCCAAGGAAAAGGAAATTAGAAAATATCTCAAGACAAATGAAAATAAAGCACAACATACTAAAACTTAAGAGGATGCAGTGAAAGCAATGTTAAGCAGGAAATTTATACCTGTAAACACATTTAAAAATGTTGCTCTCAAATCAATAACCTTAAGGAGCTTGAAAAAGAACAGTAAGAAGCTAGCAGAGGAAAGGAAATTAATAAAGATCAGCAAAAAGATAAATTAAACAGAACAGAAAAACAAAAGAGAAAAACCAAGGCCAGAAGCCAATTCTTTGAAATAAAATAAAATTCAATAAAATGGACAAAATTTTAGCATGATTAGGAAAAAAATAAGAGCAGACTGAAATTATTAAAGTTAGAAATAAATGTAATGACATTACTACTGATTTTATAAACATTTTAAAATGTTTAAAATTGTGCATCAACAAATTAGATAATATGAAAATGGACAAAATTCCTAAAAATACACAATCTAACAAAACTGACTCATAAAAAATAGAAAATATGACAACAACTATTATTAGATTAAATCAGTAGTGAAAAACCTCCCAAGTTAAGAAAAGCCCAGGACCAGATGAGTTCACTGGTAAATTCTACAGAACATTTAAAGAATTAGCACCAACACTTCTCAAATACTTTCAAAAAATTAAAGTGGGGGGAACACTTCCTAAGCCATTCTGAGACCAGCATTATCCTCATACAAAAGCCAGACAAAGACACTTCAAGAAAACCATACACCAATATCCCTGAAGAACATCAATGAAAAAAAAAAATGGTTAACAAAAAGTAGCAAAAAGGAGTTGGTGTTTTAGTTCAGTGGTAAAGTGCTTCCCTAGCACGTGTGAGGCCCTGGGTTCGATTCTCAGTACCACATATAAATAAATAAATAAAGATATTGTATCTATCTACAACTAAAAAAATTTTTTTAAAAAGTAGCAAATAAAATTCAGTAGCTTTTTTTAAAAGATCATATGCCAAGTAAAACTTATTTCTGGAGCAAAAAGGTGCTTTAACAATGAAAATCAATCAATGTGATATACCACATTAGTAGAATGAAGGAAACCCCCACATTATCATCTCAATTGAGACATAAACAGCATTTGATAAGATTCAATGCCTTTTCATAATTAAAAAAACAGCCAAGCTAGGAACAATTTCTTCAAAATGATAAAGGCCATATGGTAAAAAGATAATAACATACTCAATGGTAAAAGACTAAAAGCTTTTTCCCTAAGTATCAGCAATAAATAAATAAAATATAGATTAGGATGCCCTACTTCTGCCACTTCTATTCAACAGAGTAGTTAAAAGTTCTAAACAGAGCAACTAGGCAAGAGAAAGAAACATAAGCCATCCACATTGGAAAGAAATCAGTAGAATTACCCTGCTTATTAATTTTTTACAACACTGGATGCAGCCATTATGTCCTTGATATGATATGAAAAAAAGCACACGCAACAAAAGAAAAACTGGATAAATAAGGCAACCAAAATTAAAAAAAAATTTTTAATTAAACAACACTATCAAGAAGGTGATACAGGACTAGGCTTGTGGCTCAGGGACAGAGCATTTGCTTAGCATGCATGAAGCCCTGGGTTTGATCCACAACAACAACACACACACACACACACACACACACACACAAAGTGAAACAAAAATATGAGAGAAAACAGCAAATCACATATCCAACTTGTTTGTTTTTTCATTGTATTTTTTGTTTGGTTGGTTTATGGTGCTGGGGATTGAAACCAGGGCCTTATTAGTAGCACATGTTCTATCAATCTCAACTAAAGTTCTATACTTCTTCCTTAAAACTTTCCCCACTATCCAAACTTCATCTAAATTCTTATAGTACATACAGCCTCCATTTTTCCCCAGAAAACATGTACTTTCAGTATGTAACTTTTCAACTCACATAAAGAAATAACTGGGAATTCTAGGAAGACAGCAGTCTAAAACATCCTTGACTCCCTCCCTCTCTCCTTAGTTCTTTGATACCTATGTTATATTTAAAAATATAACCAGGAGACAGTTATATTTTTTAGCCTCTGTTGGTCACATGACTGGAATCCTAGCCTATAGAATATGAATGAGAGAATGCATGCCATTTCTGGGTCCAGCCAATACAAAGCCTCAATGTGCTTTTCATATGCCATCTGTTTTCCTCTGGCTGGCAGAACGGAACACCTATAGAAGCTATATGACATATAGATAAATTTAAGATATACAAAACCTGGTTGACAAAATTGGAAAAATATATTTCTGAGTAAAGAACAAACTATTAAAAGTGACTTTAAAAGAGATAAAGTCTTCAAAAAACTGAAAATAGAATTACCATATGATTCGGAAATTCCACCTCTGATATATATTCAAAAGAAGTTAAAGCAGGGTCTCAACGTTATTTGTACACCCATGTCCATAATAGCATTATTCACAACAGTTAAAAGGTGAAAGCAACCCATAAGTCTACTGACAGATAAATTTGGAAAAATAAAATGTTGAGCCACCTGTAACCCCAGCTGCTCAAGAGACTGAGGCAGGATGATCACAAATTTGAGGCCAACATAGGAAACTCAGCCATACCCTGTCCCAAAAATAAATAAATAAATTTTTAAAAGGTAGGTCAGCGGTAAAGCATCCCTTGTCCTTAACACTGTAATACATAATTTTTTTTAAATGATAAGATATACATACAATTTACAATAGAAGGGTGGTTTCCAGGAATTGGGACAAAGGAGAATGGGAGTTGTTTAAATACTTTTTTGGTTTTACAAAATGAAAAAGTTTTGAAGACTGGGCTGCCTGACAAAGTAAATTATACTTAACACTACTAAATTGGACAGTAAAAGGTTAAGATCGTGTATTTTATGTTACATGTATTTTACCACAATCAAAAATTTAAAACAAAATTAAAAATAACTAAAAATGTTTATTTTGATTTTGCACTTTTTAAATTCTTAGTTGTAGATGGACATGACACCTTTATTTTATTTATCTTTATGTCATGCTGAGGACTGAACCCAGGGCCCCATACATGCAAGGCAGGAGGAGCTCTACAACTGAGCCACAACCCCAGACCTTAAAAATGTTTTAAAAGACAAAATCTACATAGATCAAGAAACATACGAAAGCTTGAAAAAGGTGATCAAGGACTTATTTTAAATAGACAATAAATACACAGGCTAGTTTTAATAAAACTGAAGGTCAGAAGTGAAACAGCTGGCTTTTTCACTGAATGCCCTTCCTGAAAAGGAGTAAAAATTCCTATTAGTTTATTATTTTTCATTAAAATTAAGGCTAATATGCAAAAGTCAAAGGAAAACTTAAGACCTCCAAACCCTAATCATTTTACAATTATATCTAAATAGTGTGTTTCTGCTATTTAAATTACTCCAGACCACAGAAACATCTGAAAACTTCCAAATTCATATTATTTATTTAGCACAAATACCTATTTAGAACAGTTAAAGAGTGAAAACAGATATTACGTTAAATACACATTTTCTGAGAATGAGAATGAAGCCAAAGGAAATGTTTTTAGTAGCTCTTCAATCCATTTGCCAATAGCCAACCAAATTTAATTCTCTCTCTCTCTCTCTCTCTCTCTCTCTCTCTCTCTCTCTGTCACACACACACACACACACACAGAGTACAAATTTCTAAGTCTATTTTAGCTCCAAGTGTCAGGTACAAGTTTAAATACTAAGTAACACAGGAATTACCTGGTTTGATACAACTCAGTTCTAAAACCATTGATTCAAATACCTTTTAATTTTTCTTCTTTTGTTCATTAAAAAAAATAATTTAAATACTTAATAAGGAATTTAAAATATAGTATATTTAATTTGGAGATTACCACATAGCAGTTAAAGACCTAGATGAACAAAGATTCTCAAACTTTAGTGTGCACCACAACTACCTGGAAGGCTTGCTAATAGGTTGCTGGCTGGGGGCGGGGGAAAGGAATTCTGATTCAGCAGGCCTAGAGTAGAAAACCTAAGAATTTGCATTTCTAACAAGTTTCCATGTGTACATGCTACTTGTCTGTAGACCCCACTTTGAGAAATACACAAATAGATGTTTAGCTAGCTAGCTAGCCATCTCTGACACTTTACCCTCATAGAAACAAAAAAGTTAGATTAGAAGAATACACTTCTAACCCCTCAACAGTGGCTGTCCCTGGGGAAGAAGAAAAGGAATTAGGGGAATCAAAGATGATTTCAAGGGATGGTGGGAGCAGCGGCAGCGGCAGCGGCCAGGCAGCGTAGCTTTGGAAGGCTCCCGCACGCCGCATGCCCTGCCAGGATGCCCAAGAGGAAGCCCAAGTGGAGGTCAGCCCGCCTGTCGGCCAAGCCCAGGAAGGTGGCAGGCAAGGATAACTCTTCCGACAAAAAAGTTCAAACAAAAGGGAAAAGGGGAGCAAAGGGAAAACAGGCTGAAGTGACTAACCAAGAAACTAAATAAGATTTAACTACCAAAAATGGAGAAACTAAAAATGAAGAGTCTAGTCTCTGATGAAGCAGAAGAGAAAAAAGTCTGATTAATCACACACCATGTCTTATCAGTGGTCTCCTTTCCCTTCTTGTACAATCCAGAGGAATATTTTTATCAACTATTTTGTAAATGCAAGTTTTTTAGTAGTCTAGAAACATTTTTTAAAAGAAGGGAATCCCACCTCATCCCATTTTTTAAGTGTAAATGATTTATTTAGAAGTGAAATCATTTGCTGGTTGTTTATTTTGGGGTATAACCAGAAAATAGTGGGATACTGAAATATGGGAGGCTTGGACTGTCTTGGGTGTCAGTTTAACATTCCATATGTGGGGGTTTAGTTTTATATCCTACAATACAAAGCATATTAAATGGCAGTGTGGAGTCACACTATTGCATTTAATGTCTTGAATATTTTAAACTACTTCTATGCCTGTGTTTTTTAGTAGAATCGTTTTCTGAACAAGACCACTACTGGATCATTGCTGTCAGAATCATGTGTACTCAGTAACATCTTTGGTCGCTGGAAGTCTTAGTTTTCCTAATATTTTTAATGTGCTGTGAAAGATTGAAAGTTTTAGTATGCAGTGTGTGTGACAAGTTTTGAATTAGTGGAACCTAAATAACAACAGCATTCAAAGATACTGGTACTTGATATTCTATTAAGAAAAATTTGCCTCCAAATTCAAAGCTGGAAAGTCACTGGAATAACTGAAAAAGAATCACAGTATAAGGCTTTATAGATTTCCAGTACGTGTGTTAAGAATCGTTTACAAAGTAAAATGTCTGTGTACTGATTCTCAATACAGCCAATAAAATCTCAAATATGAAAGAATGTTTTGAATTTTATCAGAGAATTTCCATAAAAAAAGATGATTTCAACTTTTCTGTTATTAAGAGAATTGATGCAAACATCACCATTCTTTCTGAAAACCATATACAGAGAAAAAGAACAATGTATTAATGTTAATAGGCATATGGACCATTGTTATATTCTTTGTACATTTCAAGCATTTCTGCTAAAAAGGGTATTATAATTTAAAAAATGACTGAAGAAGTATTCATACCAGACTAAAAAGATACTTCTAATATACAAAAGCTCCAAGAATAAAAGACGAGAAAACAACATAACAGAAAAACATAGGTAGAGGACACAAACAGGCACTTTACACAAAAGAAATCATGCCAAATAGCCACAAATTATTTTGAAAAAAACTCATTTATTTATTTATTTATTTAAAATGGAATCTTATGTTGCTGAGACTGGCCTCAAATTCTTGAATTCGTGATCTTCCTGCCTCCAGTCTCTCAAGTAGCTAGGATGACAGGCACACACCACCATACCCAGTTTCACTAATTTAATTTAAAAGAAATAAAAATTAAATATAGTTTTTTAAAATGTTTGTTTGGTAATTATAATTAACGCTCCCAAATGGAAAATTAATATTTGAGTCAATAATACTTCATTCTCTTTTATTATCACTTATGTGAGAAAGAAAGAGTTCAGTGGTCCATTTTCAGAATACAGTATTCAGCCTTAAATGTAAAATTACTTTGGATATAAGAAAAGTGGCTAGAGGGGACAGCAGAATGGAAAATAACAAGCAGTTAACACGTGAATGTGACACATTCACAGCCCCTTGACAAACAGGAGGTGAGGCAGGGTAGGTCCTCCCCTCCCCTGACCAACATACATGAACTCACCACCCAAGAAGACCTACTAGTCACAAGAGAATAAAGGAAATGAGGACAACTAACAGTATATTTATTAAAATAACCCAAGAGACAGTAAAACTGAGGCAACCTTCTAGAAGACTGAACACCCCACAGCATTCAACCAATGAACCTTGTACACTAAGGGATAAAATGTTGATTGCAATGTATGCTCACTCACCCAGACACCTGATCTTGCAAGACCTTCAGTAAAAAGTCTTGCCTTTCCTGTACTTCATGTCTCTTAGTCTATCTTGGATCGGGCAAGTGAGCATGTCTCTCACAACTTAAAGATGGATTACTATTAATTAGTTTATTGAGGTATAATTAACATAAAATTAAAGCTGGGTACAGTGGTACTCAAGGAGGCTTCGGTAGAAGGATCACAAGTTTGAGGACAATGTGGGCAACTTACTGAGAATCTTCCTCAAAACTAAACAATTGGGGGGGTGGTGAGGATATAACTCTGTGGTAGAGTGCTGGCTTACTATATACAAAGCCCTAGGTTCAATCCCAAGTTTAAATAAAAAATCATAATAAGCAACAGCAATTTTAAATGTACAATTCAATGAACTTTGAGAGAGAAGTCATGGAATCAGAACCACAATCATGACCTAGAACATTTTCATCCCCTTAAGAAGTCCCCTCATGCTCCTTTTCAGTCAATTTCCTCCCCTCTCACCCTTGGCATCCACAGATCTCATTTTCTGACCTTAGATGTCTTCTATAGACATTCTCTTAAAACAAATCAAACAAAAAGAAGAAGAAAGTCTGGCACAGTGGCACATGCCTATTAACCCCAGCAATTTAGGAAGCTGAGGCAAGAGGCAGGTTCAAGGCCAGCCTCAGCAAACTTAGCAATGTCCTGTGCAACTTAGTGAGACCCTATCTCAAAATTAAGAAATAAAATTAAAAAGACTGGGGAGGTAGCTCAGCAGCAAAGGACCCGTGGATTCAATCCCCAGTACCAATAATAATAATAATAATAATAATATAAACAAAAACAAGAAAAAAGGGAATCAAAAACAATAAAAGAGGGGCTGGGGATATAGCTCAGTTGGTAGTGTGCCCTTGCAAGTACAAGGCCCTGGGTCCAATCCCTAGCACCACAAAAAAAAAAAAAAAAAATCACACAATATGTCACCTTTTGTCTGTCTAGCTTCCTTTGTTCAGCATGTTTTGAGATTCATCCATGTTCTGTGGCCAGTAGTTACTCTTCCTGCCCCCACTACTCTACCACTGAGCTACATCATCAGTCCCTTTTATTTCTTTTTATTTTGAGGCAAGGTCTCATTAAATTGGTCAGGCTGGCTTTGAACTTGGAATCCTCCTGCCTTAGCCTTCCAAGTAACTGGGATTATAGACATGTGCCACTGCACCAGGCAGCAGTTACTTTTCTTTCTTTTTTTGTTTGTTTGTTTGCCGTGACTGTTAACTGGGAATTGAAACCAGGGGCACTTTACCACTGAACTACAATCCTAGTCTTTTTTATTTTTTATTTCAAGACAGGGTCTCACAAAATTCTGAGGCTGGCCTTGAACTTGTGATCCTCCTGTCTTAGCTTCCAAGTCACTGGGATAATAGGCTTCTGCCACCGTACCTAGCAATAGATAGTAGTTACTTTGAATTCCATGATCTCAAGGTAACCAGAGTTGGTTTATTCATTCACCAGCTGTTGGGCATTCGGGCTGCTTTTAAATTTAGGATATCACGAATAAAGTTATAAGCACTGGAGTATAAACTAAATCTTTGAATGAAAAAGTGTATGTCTTTGTATGATTCTTTATTTTCATGTTACAGATATGTAAATAACCTTCATTTCTGCCATGAATGCAACTTGCGTTTGACATTTATATCTGTGGAGTTACATGACAGAAATAAATGCTAAAATACACAGAGACACAGTTGTTCCTAACCTTATCTGTTGTTATCATTCTATACTTACACATTTATATCATTTCAATGCTAGTAATCTATTGTTTGCTTCCTTTTGGAAAGACATTTTTTCCCAGTTTTATCTGAGGTATAATTGGCAAATAAAAATATATTAACTGAGTATAACATATTTAGATATACATAATAAAATGATTATCAAAAGATAATTAACATATCCATCATTTCACATAGTTTACCTTTATGAGGGGTATGAAAGGTAGTAAGAACACTTAACATAAGATACTGTCTCATTTTAGTCATATGTCAAAAATTTAAAAGACTGAAAAACAAGTATTCCTGATAAGGATGCAGGAAAATGTAACTGGATCCAATTTAAAATTAAAAGTCCCAAAATATTTTTCTCTTCTCCATTTTCTGCTAACCTGTTTGTTAAACTACTCACCATCCCAGCTTTCTATAAGCTATCATCTCATGATGAGAATGGAAGCTGAAACTGCCCCCAAAGACCTGGTGACAACAAGACTCTTGAGAAACCAGAATAGTAATGTATCTCAGGCTAGCAAGCACAGCCTGTCTAAATCTACATAAGTGGATTTTCTGGCTTTTTGTTTCCATAAATTGTGTCTCACTGGATGTGGTAGTGAACACCTGTAATTAAGTGACTTGGGAGGCTGAGGCATGAGAATCAGAAGTTGAAATTCAGCCTAGGTAACTAAGCGAGACCCCGTCTGGGAAACAAAAAAAAGAAAAAGAAAGGCTGGGGATGTAGTTCTGTAGTAGAGTAAGCACTGGATTAAATCTCCACTACTCCCCTCCCCCTGGAAAACTGTAATTTTCTGTAGGATGGGCAAAGGCAGATTATCTTCCCAGTATGAGCCACTGTCATTAATTCATTTTTCCTTCTTATATCATTTTCTCTTATTCCCAATATGAGTAGGTGACCGAATGCAACTAGTTGGGACCCCAGCAGCCTCTGGGTCTAGATGGATAACAAAAGTAGATCTTCCAATTCAGTGCTGGTGAAAAAATAAACTGCTGCCAACTATTAGAGAATATAAAACTAATAAGAACTATTCAAATATTTAAATACAAACGCCCTGAACACAGAAATTGCAGTTTGGGGGGTTTAGTCTATGGATTAGAACATTAGGTTAGCAAGAATACATTAACAAAGATATTTACTTGAAGATTAACATACAAAAAAACCCAAATAATCTGACTATATATCAATTATAGTGAAATGATTGCAGAAAGAAGCCTCAGTAGTTTAAGAGAATATTTCCTAATAATAAAAGCAATGTGTTAGCTCTCTCTGATTATTCTGAGGAACAGACAAAACATATTCTTAGGTAAATAAAGATGCAAAGTACTATGCATAAAAAATTTTTTATTTTATAATCTAACACTGGTTAGATCAGAGAAAATAACTAGAAAAGGATGAGAACAGATAAAAAATAAACACATTCCTTAAAATTCAGAAAGATTAAAATATCTAAAATTTTTAATCTAGAAAACTATTTTTTAAAAAAATGAATGCATACTTAAAAAGTCTTAGGGAGCCAGGCACAATAGCACAAGCCTATAATTCCAGCTTCTCAGAAGGCTGAGGCAGGAGGCTCACACGTTCAAGGGCAGCTTCAGCAATTTAGCAAGACCCTGTCTCAAAATAAAAAATAAAAAAGGACTGGGGATATAACTCAGTGGCAAAGCACTGTGGGTTCAATCCCCAGTTTAAAAAAAAAAAAAAAAAAAAATCTTGTGGAATGCCAGACTCAAATTCCATTTACCTGAAATATCTAGTTTTAAATACAAAAATCCATAGAGACAAAAAGTAGATTATTGGTTGCCAGGGGGTTGAAGAGGAGAACAGGGTGTAATAACTGAAGGATTTCTTGTTAGGAAGATAAAAATGTTCTGGAACTAAAAAAGAGGAAATGATTGTACAACCTTGCAAATAGATTAAAAGTAGCAAAGTATACACTTTCCAGGATGAATTCTATGGTATATGATTTATACATTAATAAAATGAACAGATACAAATGGGGGAGAAAAAGTCTGATCCAAAACACTAGGTGACAAAAAACAACACTGAGTCAACTACATGCAAATTTTAAACATCTCAATAGCAAAAAGAATCCATAAACAAAGTTTACAAAGAGAAACCAGGTAAACATGTATACACATAACCCTATAAATCAATATAAGACAAAAAATTAAATGGAAAAATTAGCAATTCATTAAAGGTATATAAATGACTGATAAGACATTTAGAAAGATATCACTGGGACTGTGATTATTAAAATATAAATTCACTTAAGAGTATTACTGGATTTACAGTATTTTTAACTATTTTTACTTTACCAATAAAAAGAAACAAAAAAATAATAATAATAAAGCCACTATTTTGAAGGGCTCCCAACAAATTAATATGAAAAATGGTATCTTCAAAAGTTGGGACATTGACGTAAGAGAAATATCACAGAATCAAACACTCTCAAGGATTTCCCCCTTCATTTATTTGCCCCTTAATTCACAAATTCCCTGTCCAATGTTTCTACAAAGTAGTGAATTATTCAGCTGATTTTGAACATTTCCATCCATAGCCAAATTATGTAAGAGCCCAGTTATATTTAGTCAGCTAAGAATATTTCTCCCAAAGCGGCAATAAAGGAAAAAGTGCCTATTATAAAACTAGTGCATATTGAACTTCAAATAAAATAGTTAAGTTTAACAACTCAGCCTTATTTAAAAAAAAAAAATATATATATATAAAAGATTCTTTTCAAATTACCAGTTGTTATAATGCTAATTTCAATATAAATGGTATATGCAGTAGTCTGCCTTTTTAATAAAATTCTGAGGAAACTGTTCTGAGTTACCTGATCATCTCGGCAGCATCAACTGAACACACACCTGAATACATGCAAATAACACACTATAAAAATGACGAAGTCTGTCAGGTATGGTGCTGCATGTCCATGATCACAGCAGATCAAGAGGCTGAAGCAGGAGGACTGCAAGTTCAAAGCCAGCCTCAGCAAATTTAGCAAGGACCTAAGCTACTTAGCAAGACCTGTCTCAAATTTTTAAAAAATGTAAAGGGCTGGGGATGTGATTCAGTGGTTAAGCATCCTGGGTTCAATCCCTGGTACAAGAAAACAAAAGAAAGAAAAGAAAAAGTCTAGTAGGGCAAACCCTGAAGTGAATATTAGAGACCCTATGTTTAACAGTAACAGAACTATTCTTTAGTCTTCTCTAGTAAAAAGAAACCAGGGGATTGTTTAAAGTCTTTGATCACTGAATGGTATTATTTATTTCTCTTCCAAATAAAATTATGTATAAGAAAGTCCCTGTAGGGGTGGGAGGGGTGGGGGGAAGGGAAAAAAATAACAGAATGAATCAAACATTACCCTATGTAAATTTATGATTACACAAATGGTATGCCTTTACGCCATGTACAAATAGAGAAACAACATGTATCCCATTTGTGTACAATAATAAAAAAAATAAATAAATAAAAAATAAATAAATTAAAAAAAAAAAAAAAAAAAAGAATGTCCCTGTTCAGGTCAGCAAACAGAGAGCTAAAACGATTACAAAGAATGATAAGCCTAGGGCTGGGGGTGTAGTTCATTGGTAGATCACTTGCCTGGCATGCATGAGTTCCTAGGTTAGATCCCCAATACCACCAGAAAATAAATAATAATAAAAAAATAAAATAATAATAAATAATAAAATGAAAATGATACGTTTCTTGAGTAAAATAAACTGTTTCATATCCAGACATAATAGAAATGTCCTCTGCACCTTATTCATGTTGTTTTCATCAACCACATCCTTGGATATATCCTGGATTATTTCTGGACATAAAATAAGGAGAATGATCTGTAGTGGCCAAACTGCTGCTTTACGTTTGGTGCTTTCAGCAAAACCATCCACCAAGTCAAAGAGTTTTTCTGCACACTCTACATGAAAAATATTAAAAAGATATTATTATGTGAGAAGAAAATCACTGGCATTAAATTAAATGTCAGCACTGTCCAAAAACCCAAAGGCCACATTTAAAAAGATCAACTTGGAAGCTTATTTAAGCCACAACACACATTTAAGTAAGCAGACAAGAGATGTTACATTGCCCACGTATAAGAAGAGCTATCTTGATCCATCCTAGAAAAAAATCCACATTTCAGAATGACTGGTCTTGTGTTTTGTTTCAATGCGTAGGGTCTTAAGCAAATTGCAATATACCCAAGCTACAAAGACTGGACAGCTTCCCAAAGAGAATTACCAAAATTCCCCAGGAGTCTATATTCTCTGCCACACAGCTGTATCCAAATTCCTACCTCACAGGTAAAAATAATATTACTTCTTTATGTACACATCTCTTTAAATACAAAATAAGGCCTTAGAACACACACAAAAAAGTGCTTCTCTGTAATGGATAGCCATCAATTGTTCAATCACAACTCTAAAGATTACAGTTTTATTTTAATTTTTTTATTTGCTCAAAAGAAAGGAAAAGAATTGGAGATAATTTAGAAATACAAGAGCAAAACAGTATTTCCTATTTGATACCAGTTGATAATAGAAGATATAAAAGCACATTTTTAAAAAAGTAACTTGAAAAAAAAAAAAAACAGCTTTTCACCTCCTACGAAAGAGTTTAAAAGAAAACAAAATTGATCTTACCAGCCATATCAGTCTGTGGAATCTGGTATAGTTTTGTAAACTCATCTGGATAATTTTCTACCCAGTTCCAAAAGGCCTACAAAAAACAAAACATGTCTTTATATGAAGCAATGAATCTTTCTTCATAAAGAAAATATCACAAACTAATTTTCTTCATAAAAATATTATATGCATTCTTTCTAAAAATTAATATGACTATCACTTGAGTCGATTTTTTTATTCAAAATACTAAAGATAGCAACACTTATAACGAAAAACAAAATTTTAATACCAAAAAGTTTTCTTACCTTTTCCAGACTATTTATAACTGCTAACTGCGCAACCTTCTTTAGGGCTTTAAATTTAAATGCTGTTTCTGGGGGGAAAAATTGTTTTAGTTAACTCTAGATTATTTAATTAACACAAATACAGTTCAGTGATACTAGCCAAAATAACTTTCTTTCATATACTATTTTTCCTCCAGTATTATTTATAAAGAATATAAAGACAATGTTAACCCCAAACCTACTAGTTATATCCGGTAATGACAAAACTCAATTAAAGCAAATATGCCTTGAACTTCAAGTTATGTTTTCCTGTGTTTTATTTTTAATAATTTGCTTTTCTAAAAAATATAAAACACATGATCTTGTGGAAATACTTTAAAATACACAACAGTTTATGTGAAAATTAAAACACTGTCCACGATTGCACCATACAGAGACAATCACAGTTAATAGTTTGGTATATTTTCTTCTATCCCTGTTTCTTTGCATGTATAAGGCAAATAAATTTAACATAACTGAGGTCATACGGACCATGCCAAACTTACTCTTCTTACTTTATATAATAACCCCAAATTTTTTTGAAAATTCTTCATAGGAACGGAGCATGGTGGCATACACCTTTAATCCCAACCACTTGGGAGGCTGAGGCACGAAGATCAAAAGTTTGAGGCCAGCCTCAGCAATTTAGCAAGCCTCTAGGCAATTTAGCAAGACCCTGTCTTAAAATAAAAAATAAAAAGGCTGGAGAAGTAGCTCAGTGGTAAATCACCACTGGGTTCAATCCGCAGTATCTCAAAAAAAAAAAAAATCTTCATAGGTATTTTTGATGACTCTATGGAATAGTAACTATTATTTGAACAACTGTAACATATTTTCAGTATATTAGTTATTTTCAGTATATTTAATTCTTTCAAAATCTGTATTATTTATTTATTTATTTTGATTCATTGTACACAAATGGGGTACAACTGTTGTTTCTCTGGTTGTACACAGAGTTGCACCATTTGTGTAATCATACATGTACATAGGGTAATGATGTTTGTCTCATTCTGTTAGTCTTCCTTCCCCCACCCCTCCCCGCCCCTCTTTTTCCTCTATACAATCCATTCTTCCTCCATTCTTGCCTCCCTCCCACCTCCCATTATGTATTATCATTCACTTATCAGAGAGATTATTCGGCCTTTGGTTTTTTGAAATTGGCTTATCTCACTTAGCATGATATTCTCCAACCACATTCATTTACCTGCAAATAACATAATTTTATCCTTCTTTATGGCTGAGTAATATTCCATTGTGTATATATACCATGGTTTCTTTACCCATTCACCAACTGAAGGGCATCTCGGTTGGGTCCACAATCTAGCTATTGTGAATTGAGCAGCTATGAATATTGATGTGGCTGCATCACTGTAGTATGCTGATTTTAAGTTCTTTGGGTACAGGCCAAGAAGTGGGACATCTGGGCCAAATGGTGGTTCCATTCCAAGTTTTCTAAGGAGTCTCCACACTGCTTTCCAGACTGGCTGCACTAGTTTGCAACCACACCAGCAATGTATGAGCAAACGTTCTTCCCCAACATCCTCATCAACACCTATTGTTGCTTGTATTCTTGATAATAGTCCTTCTAACTGGGGTGAGAGGGAATCTTCGGGTAGTTTTGATTTGCATTTCTCTTATTACTAGAGATGTTGAAAATTTTTTCATGTATCTGTTGATTGCTTATAAATCATCTTCTGTGAAGTGTCTGCTCATTTCCTTAACCCATTTATTGATTGGGTTATTTGTGTTCTTGGTGTAAAGTTTTTTGAGTTCTTCATAGATTCTGGAGATTAGTGCTCTTCAAAATCTTAATGCTTTCAGAATATTACAGTTGACCAAACTCTATGTGTACAGATTATTACATGACTGAATTGGGCTTCTTTGACTTCTCTTAGGATATTAAAGTCAATGACTTAAGTCAATGGTTATATAAACATTTTCCAGTTGTAGTTCCAAAATGTATTATAAATGATAATAATAAATGTTTATATCCAAAGTTTTTTTTCAATATTATTGACTATTTCTTTAAGGTAAACAAGAACCTAAATATAAAAGTGTCTGTTTAAAGAGATGAATACTTTCTAAGGCCCATGACAAATTCTCCCAAGATGCTTTATAGCAGTGTGGGCCAAATGGCACTCCTATTTAGGAGCATATTTAAGTACATTTGTCACATCCCTGCCATCATTAAACACGCTCATTTTTTAAATTTTGCTAATTTATTCAAAATAATAGGTTGCATTTTTAATGCATATAAGATTAAATATTTCTTCATATAAATATATTGCAATTTTATTTTCTTCTTTTATAAATTTATTCTTCACAATGTACAAAAAAAATTATATCTGGAAAACATGACCCTAACAATTAGGGTAAAACTGTTTTACCCTAACAGTCCCTTGATAAAAACTCCTCCTATGAATTTTTAATGAAGAAATACCAGTTTTTATTACTTTTATATAAATATGTTTCTAAGATAAAAATGGGTCTTCAAGTATTTACCTAAAGAATCTTTTAACTGTGAATTTCTTTTCTTGGACTTGCAAATGTGTAACTTGTTCCCTACAACAGTTTTTAAATATACCCCTTGAATTTTCCTTGCTCTTGTCCTCCTTTGATTTCCAAATAGCACTGTTACACGTCACTGTTGAGACTTTACGCCTTCCTACATTCATCAACTTTACCTTTTTAACATCTTAAATGTGTCATATAGGGTCATCTACTCTCCATTCTAATGTATTTATCTTTTGTTACTTCAGTTTTGCAAATAACTGATTGGACATCCTACTGATACCTCAGTCTCAGTAAATCTAAAAATGAACTCATCGTTTTCCTGGCCACTTCCCTTTCCCACCATCTATCTTTTTTGCTTTTCCTGTCTTAGGCAGCTTGTTCTGTACTATTTGATAATACCTCTCCAACCAAATACATATAAATATATACCAAACGTTATATATTTTACTGGCTAAATATCTATTAAATTGGCTTCTATCCCACTCCATCTAGACTTCCACTACCCTCATTATTTCTCACTTACATTACTATACACTCAATCCCAGAAGTCATGTAACGTAACTCTCTACTAAGCCATTCCACAAATCTGAAACAAAATTGTGTCTAGAATAAAATATTGATCATGGTATTTCCCACCTTACTGCCTTTCCATCACTTTCCATGACTTTTACTAAAAGTCTCATAACCCATAAGCTCAGTAGTATACCAGCTAAGTATTGCTGGTTCAAGAAATAGCCAGATGTGAAACGAATCTTTACCCTGACAATTACTAGCTCTGTGATATTGGAAATGCTACAGAAACCTCAATTTCTTCATCCATATATGGAATTGATAATACTAGTACTGCATCACAGGGTAACTGTAAGGTCTGATGAGTAAAGGCGGCATAATGCCTGTTACAACCTGATAATGCAACAAATGTTATTTTTATTAATATAATTAATGTATTTTTATTAATATAATCTGACCTACTCTTGTACTTTCATATTTTGCTATTTTCCTCTTAACTTCTCCCACCCCCAAACAAAATGTACTTTCTTTCTTATGCTCGCTCTATTCGAGTTTACCATGTTGTTTTGCAGATAACTTGACAAATAATACATTTGTCTCATAAACCAGGTTAAGAGTTTCTTAGGCACAGAATCACTATTTTATTAATCTCAGCAATTCCAGCAATTAACATGGTTTAAAAGAGTTTCTCAACAAATACTTGTTAAACTGAGTTTAAAATGCATTACTAATTTTATTACTCCTTAAAGTAAGTATCCATTACTTACAGCTATCTTTTGCTGGCCTGTTTAATATTGGCTTTATACTTTATATAAGAGAATATTCTAAATTTATGTTCATGAAGAAATGCATTCAATGGGGATAAGATACCTCAATAAGAGCACTTTATCTGCACTTCACTTTCTCTTATTTGAACTTCACTTTATCTGCACTTCACTTTCTCTTATTTGAACATGCATAGCCATCTCAATTAAATATTATGGGCTGAACATCTCTAAGAAAACTCTTTGTTTTAAACTTCTATTCACGGGCAACATTCACTAGATTCACACGCTAGGTAAGACATCTACCACTGGATTAAACTCCAGGGCACAAATCATAAATTCTGAACAAGGGTAAAATAGATGTACCTTATTATTCCACTAGATGTACCTTATTATTCCACTACAAACAAACAGCTTTTCTTTAATCCTCTCTATATAAATAGGCTTTTTAAAAAAATATCCATGGTAAAATAAGTACAGAGTTTAAGATAAATGTTAATAAAATTAAATGTATTTTGAAAACTACACTACAGATCAGGTGTGATGTGCAAGCCTATAATCCCAGCTACTCAGGAGGGTGATACAGGAGTATTCCAAGTTCAAGGCCAGCCTAGACAACTTAGGACCATTTCAAAATAAAGAATATAAAAAAGGGCTGGGGATGTAGATTAGTGGTAAAGCACATGACTAATATGTGTGAGACTCTAGGTTCAAATCTCATTACCACAAAGGAGAAAAAAAACTGCACAAATGTTGAAGCGTTGTTGTTGTTGTTATTTGGGGGGGAGGTGGAAGTTACTGGGGATTTTACCCAGGGCATTCAACCATTAGCCACATTTCCACTCCTTTTTATTTTTTATTTTCAGACAGGGTCACACTAAGTTGCTTAGGAACTTGCTAAATTGCTGAGGCTGGCCTCAAACTTGCAATTCTCCTGCCTCAGCCTCGCAAACCACTAGGATTACAAGCTTGTGCCATCACACCAGTTAAATGTTGAGGTTTTTGAAGTTAATTTAACTCAATCTCCTTCTCTTAAATCAGATATTAAAAATAATGTTTGGGGTTGGGGAGATAGCTCAGTTGGTAAAGAGCTTGCCTTACAAGCACAAGGCCCTGGGTTCAATCCCCAGAACTGCAAAAAAAAAAAAAAAAAAAAAAAAAAAAAAAAAAGTTTGATAATACCTTCTACCTTCATCAAGATACAAAGTTTCAATGAGGTTATGCATTTAAATAGCCAGGATACAATAATACCTAAAACTAAAAGCAATTTTTGTGAAATGAAACTTAGGTATTCATATTCAGTTTATAAATAATACTTATTAACATTTGATTTATAGTAACACTTCACTGATCATAAATTTTCTCAATTCCTTCTAATAGTTTATTTCAATCAACATAGTTGTGTTGTATAAAGTACTTCCAAAGGTTTTAAAATTACATTTCAGGTGTTATCCCATGTAGGACTACTGCTGACATGTTACAGGGAAGCAAAACTAGGCAATATGAAAGGTTAAGAAGTTTTGTAACACTAGCCAGTAAGAAAGATGAAAATAGAGCCAGGCGTGGTGGCGCTTGACTATAATCCCAGTGACTTGAGAGGCTGAGGTAGGAGGGTCACAAGCTCAAGGCCAGTCTCAGCAACTTAGAGAGACCCTATATCAAAATAAAAAATAAAAAGGGCTGGGGATGTGGATCGGTAGTTAAAAATTCCTGGGTTGAATTCCCAGCACCAAAAAAAAAAACAAAAAAAACAAAAAAAAACAAAAAAAAAAAAAGACAGAAGAAGAAGAAGAAAAGAAAAAGAAAGATGAAAATAGAAATGTCAGAAATGAGATCCCTGGCTCAATTTCTCTTCTCACCATAAAATCACAATCTCCTGGTTTCACTTTGCACTGAAACTTTGATATACTGCTAAAGACTATCGTCCATCCTTAAGTTACAACTAGATTAACTTTGATAATCTATAGATAGTCTTTAAAAGATCAAATTCCAGAAAAATTAAACAATACCTTTTCTCTTTATGAAAAGCAAAAATATAGCCAAAGAAAACTTTCCACTGCCAAGATTTATGAAACTCTTTTTATCCACTATATTATTTTCAAAGGTTAAAAAAATGAGTAAACCTTACGTACTACTGAGCCATTTTATAAGAACATTCGGATTATTAAACTCACTTTGATGTTCTAGTTCAACACAATTAAGACAATTAGAACATTCACAATATTCCGTTTTGACCCACAGAGATTAATTTCAGATATATCACACATTTAAACTTACCCTTCAGGAGCCGTTTTAATTTTGCACAATCCACATTAATATACTGTAACAATTCTATATCATGGACATCAACATTATCTTCTGAACAAACAGTCAACTCCTGTAGCCTGAGAAGTAAAAAACAAGAATAATAAATTAAGTCTTAGGAGTTCCAAAATTTCAAATTCAACAGATTCTTTATCAAGTGATAAATTTATAAGATAAAGACATATATAAATAACAAAATAGATATCCATCCTCCCCCATTCTGGGGATTGAACCTAGAGGCATCGACCACCAAGCTACATCCCCAACACTTTTTAGCTTTTATTTTGAGTTAAGAGTCTCACTAAATTGCCCAGGCTGTCCTCCAATTTACAGTTCTCCTGCCTCAGTCTCCTGAATAGGTAGAAGAAAATAAATGTTTCTTATAAAAATGGGACATAATGAAAGAAACCATGAAATCCAATAAATTTAGTATCCCTGTCTTTAAGATTGAGATGTCTAAATTATATTTCCTACTTTTAGCCCAGAGTCCTTGGGGAAATTGGTTAATTTCAGGATTGGGGCAGGAAAAGTTCAAGATAAGCTTTCGTCACCTCGAGCCTGAAAACAAGAAAACCAGTACCACTGTCAGAGTCACCTTGTAAGTTACACAGATGTGCAATTAAATTGTATTCCTGCTGTCAAAAATGAGATAATTTGAGCATTGAAAGAATTATGTCTACAATTACTGAAACACATAAATAAAAATCCATGTAGTAATACTGAAAAAGAAAAAAAGCTCATGGGTAATCTTTTAACGCTACAGAATGCCAACTTATTCTGAAAATGAACACTGAAAGTCAAGTTTCTATCCTGCATTCCCTATGCAGCCCGTATTACAAGATAAACAGTATATATAATTTAAAAAAATATTTTACAAGAACCAAAATTTAATGTAAACACCCTGGGTTCAATTCACAGAACCAGGTGGCAGGTGGTGTTGTAGTTCAGGGGTAGAGCATATATGCCTAGTACAGGTGAGGCTCTGGGTTCAATCCTCAACCCCACAAAAAAATAAATTAAATTATTTTTAAAAATGAAAAAGAAAAAGAAAAGAATGAGCAGAGTATGATAGCACACATTTGTAATCCCAGTGACTCAGGAGGACGAAACAAGAGTATCACAAGTTTGAGGCCAGTCTTAACAATTAATGGAGGCCCTAAGCAACTAAGTGAGACCTTGGACTCAAAATAAAAAGGGCTGGGGATGAAGCAGTGGTAAAGCTCACCTGGGCTCAATCCCCTGTGGAAAAAAGGAAGGAAGGGTGAGCTGGACACAGTGGGTGGTGTGCATCTGTAATCCCAGCAACTAAGCACAGGAGGTTCACACATTCCAGACCAGCCTGAGCAACTTAGCAAGAAACTGTCTTAAAATAAAAAATAAAAAGGACCAGGGACAAAGCTCAATGGTAAAGCACCCCTGGGTTCAATTCCCAGTATAAAAAAATGAATGAATGAATGAATGGATGAATGAATGACAGAACAGAAACTGCCATTTTGCAGTCACCAATGAAGCAGTAGGTAAAAAATTTATGGACAATTTCACAATGGATAACACTGATAATATCTACATCCAAATGTGAATAACAGCATTAAAAGTGGGATAAGATATTACCTGATGTGATGCAAAACTAATTACATAGTACCATCTAAATTCCTGTGTCCCCAACCAAATAAACCTGAACTCATTCAAACAAGATTTAAAATGCTGTTCTTTTTAAGTGCTTTAAGTTTTCTACAATGAAAAGTTCTACAAATTCATATTTCAGGTTATAAGTTTAATTTTATTAACTTCTATTTAAAATAGTTTAATTTTATTAACTTCTATTTTTACTGACCAGAAACATGAATATTTCATCTATAGATGACAAGACATTTATTTTGTATTCAAAAAATGAGTCTGTTTTTCATTGCACTTTTTCAGTCTATACATGTGTTCATGATTGTTTAATTACATCCCTCCTCTACATTAGAATGTAAGCATATAAGGAGAGAAATATTTCTAAACCCAAAAGTTCCCTTATGTTGAATATAAAGCTATCACAAATGTAGAAAAATTTAACACTTAACAAAAATGTAGGTATTTTAAAACTAATAAAACTCCCTTAAGGCTAAATAGAAAGGATTAAACATTTTCCATTTCTTAGGAGTCAGATTTTCAAAGCTGGTATCACTAATCTATTAAATTGTGCTATCTAAATAAGCCATACTCATTATTTCAATTAATAGACATCAAAAAATGGAACTACTTATTTTTTATAAATCCATCAAAAAAGACAGTAGAAAAGCACAAATACTATATGGTATTATTCATAATAACAACCTGAATTTTAACCATTTTAGTATAGTTTAAAACTAACTTATTAATCATCACACTAAATCTTTAATTGATAAAAATGGAATCAATTCAATTTCTTCTTTTTCATATTCTTCCTTGACTCACCTTAACCTGAATTAGCCTACAGCTAACATTAAATTTATTTCAGGCTGGGATTATGGCTCAGTGGTAGACCTCTTACCTAACATGTGTGGCACTGAGTTTGATCTCAGTACCACATTTAAAAAAGTAAATTAATAAAATAAAGTTATAAAAAATATTTTTAAAAATTTATTCTGAGCACTTACCCTAAAGTATTTCATATCATTAGGGTAAGAAAAGCATGGTAGATCAAACTGGGAATGAGAAGGTCCTCAATACTTACATGCTAAAATTCCACAGCTGTTGCAAAGAACCTAGAAATATGAAGTATGATTCCTTAGGAAACACACCATAATAGTTCAGCAACACTAACTTTTGAAAAGCTGACTGGTTGTTGAAAACAGAAGAAAGTTTAACTCCTTTTATAGTTCAATTACTGCTATAAGAAGGGATATTTTTGTGATATTTAAACATCATTTCTGAAGAACAGAAATCAAACAAAGGATAGTCCGAGTAAAAGAAACGAAATGTGGAAAATCTACCATTAAAACATCCAGAAAGACAAGGATATGAAGTTTTGTACTCTAATAATGCAGGAATTAGAAATCAGAGTTCTGCATTAAAAAAAAAAAAAAAAAAGAACTAGAAAGGAATGAATACACTCTCCTTTAGAAAAGGGGAAAAAAAAACAAAACCTACTTCCGCAAAAAGTTTATTTGCTCTGTCTACGCTTTGGGTAGGTGAAAAAAGTCACCCAGAGTTGTTAACAAGGGCTTGGGTTCAATTTTACACTACCCATACCATCTGGGACTGAAAAATAAACAATCAGTTGGTTCAAAGCAGGGCACTTGGCAAAAGCAAATGCAAAACTATCACTTGAACACTCTCAGAAATCAAGGCTACAAGATTTCCAATGAAAATACAAGCCACACTACATAAGAGTTTGCAATCAAAGATTACAATACAGAGAGGAAACAATCCACTATGAATGAGAGTGAGCACACACAAATGTGCAATTTAACGATGTTAAAGAGAAAATATAAACCAGGCGCAGTGACACAAACCTATAATCCCAGGAGCTCGGGAGACTAAGGCAGAAAGCTCACAAGTTCAGAGCTAGCCTCAGCAACTTAGTGAGGCCCTAAACAATTTAGTGAGACCCTGTCTCTAAGAAAAATATAAAAAGGGCTGGGGATGTGGCTCAGTGGTAAAGAGTCCCTGGGTTCAATCCCTGGTACCAAAAAAAAGAGAGAAAATGTGTTTAAAATGACTAAAGAAAAAATTGAAAGAAATGGAAAATATTAGAAATAAGAAACAATTTTTAAAAAGCAGGTTTGTAAAGAACTATATAGTAAACTGTAAAGAACAAAATAACTTTTAAAGTCATTAACTATTCTTCTGATGGTATAGTCAAAAAGGTATTCCCACTACAAAACAACTTGATCTGGTGCAGTCAGAGAGTAATTCTGCAAAGTCAGCTACTCTTCTATATAAGTACTATGAGTCCCAGAATATTGGATACTTCAGCAAAATAATGAAACTATCTTAAGATCTGCCCTTAAAGACAAAAACAAATATAAAAATCAATCTTAAGAGCCAGGTGTGATGGCATGAGCCTCTAGTCTCAGTTACTTGGGAGGATAAAACAGGAAGATTGCTTGAGCTCACGAATTTGAAAACAGTCTGGAAATACAACAAAACCCCCAATCTCAAAAAAAAAAAAAAAGAAAGAAAGAAAGAAAAAGAAAAGAAAAGAAAAGAAAAGAAAGAAATGCAATCTTAAAAGAGAAACATTTGTTGACTAGGAGAATTGTGAAACACAAAACATTTTTATGATATTAATCCATTATATATGAAATATTATAAAACTTAACTTCAAAAATAATTGCAATGTTCTAAGATGTCCCCACCTAAATTAAACTTCATAATGGTCTTTGGAGTGAGTAGTCCTCCAATAAGATCAACTCCTATTCCTGGTACTCACTACATGAAAAGTCCAATGCAAATGTCTGAAACATGTTATTTCATGGATTCCATTTCTTATTAGTCTGTCCCCTATATGCTAATGAAATTTTAGACAGTTAATTTCTATTATGGCAACAGTGAACTAGATTCAGGAAATAAAAGTTGTCCATTTTTACGTGTGATAACACTGTAAAATCCCATTAAAACAAAACCTTGAGATGACCAGAAGATCCAGAAGATTTCCAGGGTTTTAAAAACAGGCACATTTGCTATGTTTTATAAAGCAATTCATACTTGGGTAAACTAAAACATTGTATTGTTTTGATTAATTTTCTACCTTCAATATGAGATTTTTTTCAAAAGTAAGTCTGGTCTAGTAGTCATCTAAATAAAAAGGGATTTTGTTCTTTTTAACTTTTCAGTCTCCTATTCCCAAGGTGTTTCTTACCTTGCTGATACAATCAGTGTATTATTACTCAGAATACAATTGTGATTACTCAAAGAAGTTCATGAAAACATTTTCGATCATATAAACATTATCCAAGATTATCAGTAACATATCATTAAATAAAATTTAATTTCCTTTTGACCAAGTATTCTCTTGAGGTTGAAGAATACCACTGCTAGCATCCTAGGAAAGCCATTTTTTTATTAAAATGATTGCAGGAGGAGTTAGGGGTGTGGCTCAGTGGTAAAGCACTTGCCTAGCATGTGCGAAGTCGTGGGTTAGGATTCGAAAAAAGGAAAGAAAGAACTCTGAAGTTAGTCAATTCCCCAAAATGCCATAGCACAAATTCTCAAACTATGATGTATATTCTCATTTACACTTGCTAAAGAACAACCAAAGAATGAGTGAAACTGGCTAGTGGAAGTTCACTTGTTTGCACAACACTGACAAGTCCAAGACACAGGCACCAACAGCAAAGAGGATTTTTTTTTTCCCTCTGTTCTCTATTAATCTTTGATTCACCAAGTCTATAAGTGATTTCTGTTATACTTCTTACTTGGTCATAATTAAGTTAATAATTCATTTGACTTTACTTTTCATGAGAGCAAGTTTGAGGGTTACTACTGTGAGTTATAATTGTATCCCATAGAGTCCCATATAATTGTGTCCCATTACCACATTCACAACATATCACAACTAATGCTCATAATGATATTTGAATCATCAAGAGCTTAAATTATATTTATGATACATTTTTTGAAGCACAGACCTATATATTATGAAAACAATCTCATCAAAATGCTGCTACAAGAGTATTAGAAACAACTTGGCATAATGAAATTAATATAGCTTCTGAAGTCAGTCTAATTTAGAAAATTTGGATCCTCAATTATTTGGCACCTCACCTTAACTTTTGGGGAGTACTGGGTTGCATGTCTATAAAATATGGGAAATATCACCAAGCTTTCAGAGTTATCATGAGAATAAAACAGCACAGCATATACTGTAAATAATAAATGGGACCACTTTATGTACACTTAAAACACAGTTCGTTTCTGGAGAATTTTACTTAGAAATTACTTCTTTGTGCTTCTATACTGCTTAGGTTTTTGTGGGGTTTTCTTTTTTTCTTTTTTTTTTTTTTTTAGTGACTACAATCCTGTGATGAGGAGCACAGCTATGAGATCATTAGAATTCTATCAGTTATTCCAATTGACAATTGTTTCCTTTAAAGGAATATGCCCTAAAAAAGCTAAAAATCTGTATCTAGTATTTAAAAGAAATGGCCTAGGGTTTGGAGGTATCTCAGGGGTACCTCATATGCATATTTGAGGTCCTGGGTTCAATCCCTAGCACCCACATTCCCAAAACACAGGAAAAGAAAATTCCTGGCCAGGGAAGACAGTTTCTCCTAAGATTCATACCTTCAAGTTTATAACAGTATTCAGATTATCTAAGTGCACATATCAATACTACAATATTATATAATTAAAATTTCAAATAAATTAATGCATAAAATCCTTATCAAAAAAACAGATAAAGTTCATTTGTTAATTTTTATTTTTATATAGACAAGGAAAAAAAACTTATAAAATTCATATTACTTTTATAGTCCTTCATGATTTACACACTAACCTGGTAGAAATGCGACTAAAGACCGCATTGAAGTTGTTGCAGCTGAGAGAAAATAAAACCCCAGAAGCAGAATTTCGAAGTTCAGCTGCATGTTGGTTTCCTTCACGACATGTATGAAGAAAATGGCAGATTTCTGGCAGCAACTGTTTGACCAGCATTGTTTCATCTAATCTCATTGTGTCCTTTGGTTGCTAAAATAGAAAATCACATAATTCTAAAACTTTCTTAATTTTATCGGAAAACATTTGCTATTATGAAAATTTTTCAAACATACAGAAGAGCTAACAGAACAATGAACACTCATATAGCCATGACCTATATTCAGTAATTGTTAATGTTTCATAGTTGCTACATCTATCTACAGATACTATTATAAAAGAAGATGGCTCCATTTTTCATGACATAATCATAGTCCAACCATCTGTCCATCCATCCTCACTAGTTATACACACACACACACACACACACACGCACTTATGCTTGTTCCCTTGTTTCCCATTCTGGAAATCCCCAGTTTGCTGTGAGTTCTAAATAAACTTTATTCATATTTCTTGGTGAATGCATTATGTCATTTGTCTTAACAACCAAATAAATTCCTGGGTGAGTGATCACACTTGCCTTTGTGCAGACTGACAGGTATGACCTACTACAAATAATGTTGATTTTGTTGAATCGTTTCAAAGTTAAGTTTTAAACATCCTAATACTTTACCCCTATGTACTTCAAAATATCTTAAAAGGATCTTCTCCAACATAACTTTCATTCAATTAACACGTCAAGGGAAAATAAACATTTCCCTTGTATCATCTAATATCCAATCTGTATTCAAATTTTACCACTGATCCCAATATCTTTTATTCAACTAGGATCCCAAAAAAGGGCGGGTTTCATAGACTGTGTATAATTGTTATATACCCTCAGTTTCTTTATTGTAGAGCAATGTCTCCACTAATACCCTATGTATGTCATTTTTACATTCCATGCCACTGAACTGGGCCAGTTGTATCAGAGAACGTTCCATACTTGGGATTCAATTATTTGCTAATAGTATAACTTAACTTGTTCTTCTAGCTACTGTTTTTGGTTTTGAAGTACTGGAGATTGTACTCGGGGCCACTATATCAAACTCCCAGCCTCTCTTTTGAGACATAGTCTCACCAAGTTGCATAAGCTGGCCCCAACCTTGGAATGTTCCTGCCTCCACTTCCCAAATTGCTCTTGAGCTACTGTGTTTTCTGTAAGCTGGAATTTAAATCTAATAGTCTGATTAGATTCAGGTTAATATTTTAGGTAATTTAATAAAGCTTATATTACATCACTTCAGAAGCATGTAACAGCTGGGCACAGTGGCGCACACCTATAATCCCAGCAACTCAGGAGGCAGAGGTACGAGGATAGCGAGTTTGAAACTTGCTTCAGAAAAAACCAGGAGAGAAGCAACTCAGTGAGACTCTGTCTCTAAATAAAATACAAAACAGGGCTGGGGATGTGGCTCAGTGGTCAAGTGCCCCTGAGTACAATCCCCAGTACCAAAAAAAAAAAAAAAAAAAAAAAGCAGCAGCAGCAGCATATAACACTAGATGCTCTCCTGTTAATTAAAATTATGTTTGATAACTTTGGTGTTCACATTGAGATCTTTACTTTGTAAAGTAAATGTCTACTTTATGACAGCCAACAGATAAGCCAGACTGAAAATAAGCTGTTCCATGTCACTACTTCACCTAATTGCTTTGGTATCCATATACACGTAAAAATCTTGCTAATACCATGCAGGATAACAAAGAATGAGATTTTATATATTGTGTGCCACATCCTGTACAACTGCGATCCAAGGGCTACCAGTGGCAGAGACACTGAAATATATAGACAGTAAATACATGAATTTCTCACGAATCTGCAAAATTTAAATTATAATGTCTATTTATTGTTTATTGGACAATGAAACAACACAAATGTTGAAACTGCAATAAAAATTGAAAAAGGATCATATCTTTGGAATAACAATTATATACAGTAAGGTTCCTCAGACTCCACAAAATTTTAGTCATAGTATGATATTGGCAAGTATTATCTGTCACTTAGCTATTCCAACTACTTATATGATAAACACGTACTTGCAAGTTCCATTCTTCTTAAACTGCCTCAATTTAATTAGATCTAAAAATGAAAATCAAACTTAGAAAGACATTACAAGATATTATTAAAAAGAAAAAGAAAGATGTAAAACAAATAAATGAGAATCAAGCCACCATAAAACCACAGCAAGTTAAGTTTTAAACATCCTAGTACTTTACCCCTATGTACTTCAAGAAAACCAAACTCTTCCATAATATGAACAGGTTTTTGTTTTTGCAGTGGTAGGAATTAAACCTAGTGTCTTTTGCATGCTAGGCAAGTGCTGTACTTCTGAGCTACATTCCCAGCCCTGTATAATTAGAGGAAAACAAAACAAAACAACTTACACAAGACTGGGAATGTAACTCACCACCACACACACATATTTAAAAAACAAATTTAAACGTTTTCAATAGTAGAGAGGGCAAGGGAAATATGTATTTTACACATAATACAAATTATACCATAACCACTTAATAGCATTTCAATTAGCTATCCACAAAGAGAATTAAATCAAACTGGGGCCAGTTACATCAGTGGTCATTCTTCAAAACACATTAAGTATTACTTCTCTATTACAAATACTAATAGAGAAAAACTAGAACTGAAAAAAAAGCAATAAACCACCCTGGGCCCTCAATCAATCACAGTGTGGCTGGTGTACTGGTAATTTAAAATAAGAATGCTACAAAGAATTGATTCAGAAGTTTAAAAATTGCCAACTTCGCTTTTCATCATCCTATATAACAGAGCTTTTGCATTTTCACTTCATTTTATAAACGAACAATAGCATTATCACAAATTAACAGAAGGAATCAAGCTAAAACAACCAGCTGGCCCTGAATTTCAGTTAAAAACTTAACAACTGTCTACAATTTTGTAATATGATTTAAAATATTGTGCTTAGATTTTGTAGCCTACAGAGCTTCCCTGAGAAAACACGATTGTATGAATATAATTTTTTTTCTAATTCCTTACTGAATACTCAATCCCTTTGCCAAATACTTTTGACCATTCCTTCTCTTAGTCACACAATCAGTCCCCATATATCAAAGTTTTTTCCCTTTAGGTTTACTACACAGAATTGTAACAGAAGTGGAAGACAGAAATCATTCTGAATAAAAGCAAAATTTGAAATTCTGTACCAAAGGCAGAGAGAATAAGAAGTTTATTCCACTATATTTGGAATACATAGATCTTTAAATGTTTTATGTAAACTCCAACCAATGTTTCAAGAAGAACTAAAGTTATGAAAAATAGAAACACTCTGCATTACATAACAAATATTCTGGAAAAGTGCAAATTAAATCAGGGTTGAAATACACTGAGAAAACTACTTAGAAGAAACCTGAAAAACATTATTTGGTTCTCAACTACTCCTCCACATAATATAGGTTCATGTTTACACAAAACAAGAATTCTTAAAGTAATATATATCTGTTCTCAATAGGATAGGTTCAATTTTCAAGCTCTTATATAGATTTGTACAGCAGAGTATTAAAATCATATTCAAGTTAGGCATAACCAGCAACTTGGAGGCTCAGGAAGGAGGAACACCAAGTTCAAGGCCAGTCTCAGCAACTGAGTAAGACCCTGTCTCAAAATAAAAAATTAAAAAGGTAAGGGGTTTAGCTCAGTGGTACAGCACCCCTGGGTTCAGTCCCTAATACCAATAAACATGATACTATTCATGGTACAATAAACATGGTAAATGTTCATGCAGGAGGGAAAATAAGATTATTCTTGATCTTCTGAATTACATTTTTTCCCAGCTTTGCAATGCCACATGCCTAACAATATCTGAGAAATTCATTATTAAATAGTGATTTCTTTATAAAAATTCTTTTCTAAAACACCATGTGGCTCAAACTTAACACTTTATAAGTAAACAAAATCTATTTAATTTACAAAAGACAAGAGAATAATTTTCTCTTGAAAATCATCTGCACCACCAGGTCAGCTATATTAACAAAATGTACATTCATCGTCTTAGACAAAAAGGTCATGTGTGTTCTCTTTGTCTACACCTATGTCATGGCACACAGATCACTCCAAGACTGAACTCACAAAACCTGCCTACATAAGAGTAGATTTACTTACCCCAGCAAGACATTTTTCCAGTGTATCCAATATAATCAACTGAGAGAGATATAAATTTTTTTCAGCAGCTTCTCCAAATATTCTCTAAAAGAAAAGATATTCAGAACATAAGTTAGTCATCACTCTACTATAAATCAGTATACTTCTGAAAAGTGAGGGAATGAGTATCAAGAAAAACTAATAGGGGGCTGGGATTGTGGCTCAGTGGTAGAGCACTTGCCTACCACATGTGAGGCACTGGGTTCAATCCTCAACATCACAAGAAAATAAATAAAATAAAGGTATTGTGTCCATCTACAACTAAAATTTTTTCTAAAAAAGAAGAAAAACAGTCTTCCATTTTATCTCCCAGATTACACTCTATTTAAATTTGTTGTTTTTTATTTTTTCCTAATTCTCATACAAAATAAATTCTCAGGCAAACAGAAATGTGGGTATTTATTAGAGTATGCATTGGCTTTACAACATTAAAAGAGGTTGCTTTATTTAGGCTTTAGAAATATGTATGATTTAGAGATCTATATCTAAATCTTGACTGTGAAGATCTATATCTTGAATCTTAATACTTAAATGCCATAAACAGTCTTAATTCTTATAGCAATAAAATGCTATTGCACCAATTACAGTAAATTTTAAACATTCACTACCCACAAATTGAATGCTACACTATTAACAAAAGACTATGGTTTCCACAATTTATTTAGTAAGCAATAAATGAACACCAATGTCACAATACTGTTTTGGGGTGTTTTTTTCCTTTTCTGTTTTATTTTGAAAAGCATCCCAAATATTAAAATATTTTCATCTAACTCGAAATATGGCCACATATTCATTTGTGCAAAATCCTATTACTGTACCTCACACACTATGCAAGAAAAGAGATATGACAAAATACTAAATTTCAGTAGATCACTTTATATTTTAATAAGGTTCTATGATTTTTTTGGAGAAGTTTAATTTTGTTCCATAAAGAAAAAAGTTCTTTGTAAGGTAAGTGATTGTCCATACTTCCAGTTAATCAGTTCTTTAAGTATATGGTACTGTCTAAACAACTTTCTTAAAAGGCAAAACATCAAAGATGATGTGACTATAAAAATGGAACTTTGATCTTCATACTCTACAATCAGAAATTGTTTCAGTTTAATACAAACAATACAAATTGAGATTATAAATGCTAAAGACAAGCAGAGATTGTCAAGATCTAGATCAGTTGCTTTGAATTGAGTATGAAGGAGATTGTTAGATAGAAATTGAGAGTGAGAGAGGGATTACCTGAGAGAGAAAAGAGTACATGTCTGAAGGTACAGAAGACCAGCTGGAGTTAAGGGAACATGAAAAGATTATATAAAATGGGAAAAAAGAAATAATATTAACTCTTAAGAGTGGAATTACTTGATGAAATAGGTAACAATTTAAGAAAAATTATTTCAAAAATAGGTTCTCTTATTATAGGATCTATCACAGGTTACAGAGTAAGGAGAAAATATTAACATGCTGACAGTAATCAACCACATTTTAGGAGTAAAAGAGCACATTTTATTCATCATCTACTTTGGACTGGCATCTAACAATCTGATATGTAAATTCAAATAAGAAGCTAAAGAAAAGCATATAACAGATTACACAGGGCTTAAAGTGTAGCTCAGTCAGTAGTAGAGCACTTGCCTAACATATCCAAGTCTTGGGTTCAATCCCTAGCACTGCAAAAACGACAACAACAACCTAAAATAAAATAAAAATAAAAACAAAATAAAATAAATATAAAAATAAAATTTAAAAAAAAAAGGAAAATAAAACAACAAAAACCAGGAAAAAAGTTTCTATACTATGGTAAATTCACGCATGATACAAAAGTCATTAAAACCTTAATTCCAGGAAATAGTCATAAATAGATAAATTTCTAAGGGAAAGAATATAAACCTAAAATGAAAGTTTAAAAATTACACCTGTGCTCATCTCTAAACTGCAACAAATTGTTAGTTGTATATGAAGTCCACAGAAAATTGTTTCCCATATTTTAAAATATGCTGTTCCAAAACAATAACCCAAGTACTCACCATATTGTTAACATTCTTTAAGATAGTAGTGAGGCCGCTTATAACCAAAGAAAATTTGTATTTGGAAATATTGATTAGACATTCCTTGTTGTGTTCGGTGCTGACTTTGGTATGTGTGTTCTGCTGTCCTGTTTTTATTGGAAGCTGAGGGGAAAAAGAAATGTTAAGAGTTTACCCTTCAAAAAGACTAAAAATAACCTTTTCCCACCAAAAATCATGACATTTTAGGCAAACTTTATCAACCAGAACTACCTACATTTATATCTCAAGCTCCAACTTTCAATATATAATGGCATTTATTACAAATCTTAAATTCTTTGAACATTTCAATTATTGCAGTTTACTTTCTGGAAGTCATCAATCTTTATCTACAAAATTATATCCTTTAACCCAGCACTATATAAGAAAGAATGGTGAATCACAGAAATAGGACTATTTCCTTATAGCTAAAAATTATTTCATAGAATGTTTCCAATAAATACATATAATCCTTTCTCTTAAACACTGAACTCAAATTTAATGTTTTAATAACAGTAGATCAAGAAAATCTATACCCTAGCTGGGTGTAGTGGCACAAGCCTATAATCCCAGTGGCTCCAGAGGCTGAGGCAGAAGGATGGCAATTTCCAGGACAGCTTCAATTTAGCCAGGCCCTAAGCAATTTAGTGAGACCCTGTCTCAAAATAAAGAATAAAAAGGGCTGGGAATGTGGCTCAGTGATGAAGTGTTCCAGGTTCAATCCCTGATACCAAAAAGCAAAACAAACAAATGAACAAAAAAATTATACCCTTGATATCTAGTCAATAATGGCAAATAAATAGCCAGGCATGGTGGTGCACACCTGTAATCCCCATGACTTGGGAAGCTGAGGCAGGAGAACTGCAAATTCAAAGCCAGACTCAGCAACTTTCATCTCAAAGAAATAAAAAATAAAATAAATGGGCTCAATGATAAAGGGCATTTGGGTTCAATCCTCAGTACCAAAATAATAACAATAAGAAGAAGAAGAAGAACAATAATGGCAAGTAAGTGTTGACTGTTGAGAAATAAGAACAAATTATAATACCTGAAACAATTAATACTGATTCAGGTAAGAAAACCACCCATCAGCTATTCAAATAAGCAAGTAACAAAACAAATAGGACATCGCATAGGGAAAACAGACATTGAGGGGCTCACATTTTACATTGATTTGAGAACAAACTAAATCACACTGCCTAGAAATTTATCTCTATTCTGTTCACAAGTAGCATTTAAAGAATCATAAATATATTACTGTTAATATTAGACACTGCTTGCTAATAGAGAACTCTAGTGAGGTTCCCCATGAACACAAAACAACCAACCACAGACTAACTTTCTCAATTTTTTTTTTTTTTTTTTTGGGTGCTAGGGATCGAACCCAGGGCCTTGTGCTTGCAAGGCAAGCACTCTACCGAGTGAGCTATCTCCCCAGCCCCTAACTTTCTCAATTTTAAAATGGTACAAGTAAAGGTGGAAAGAACAAGCGGAGTGCCCAAGTTTGCTAAGTCCATGAAAGACGATTAATTTGACAAAAAAATAAATACTAGATAAAAGGGGGGAGCATTTTTATGGTATAGGGGAGAGACCAGAACAGAAGCTACAGAATTACATAATGTTAATTATGCAAATTATGGAGGAAGTGTGGCACAGTGGCACATACCTAATAATACCAGCTACTTGGGAGGGTGAGGCAAATAAGAAACACCAAGTTCAAGGCCAGCCTGGGCAACACAGTGAGACCCTCTCTCAAAACAAACAAACAAAAAACAAAACAAAAAAAAAACCCTTTTGTAAAAGAAAAGGCCTAAGTTTGCCAGGTGTGGTGGTACATGCCTGTAATCCCAGTGACTCTGAAGGTTAAAACAAGAAGATCACCGATTCGAAGTCAACCTCTGCAATTTATCCAGATCCCAAGATCCTGTCTCAAAATATAAAAGGACTGAGGATGTAGCTCAGAGGTAAAACACCCCTGGGTGATTCAATCCCATTACAAAAAAAGAAGTTCACAAAAGACAATTTTAGAAGATGTGAATGGCTGCAATATAGCTTGTGTATCTCTCCCAAGTCCCCCAACCCCCGCACCAACCTGCAACAGAATAGCAAAGAAACCAGAACTGTGAAATCACAAACTCACAGGCATCTACACCAAAATGATGGGCCAAGGTACCCCAACATACAAAAACACACAAAAAAGAACAAACCACTTACAGTTACAAAACTGGCATACTATAAGAATCTATCCAAGAGGAAGTAGAATGCCTGATTAACAATAGGAGATTCCCCAAACTGTATTACATCCTCAATGAGAAGCACGGAAAGCCAATTAGGAACATTTAAACAGAGGGGGTTTTTGCACACTGCAATTCACTGATGTGCGCAAAAGGTCTATGATATAGTTTGAAGAGAATGAGGTACACTCTAAACCACACCAAGAGAATTTTCTGTGATTATGATATTATTCTATATCAGTAATGCCCAACAGAGTAGCCACTAACCACATGTGGCCATTAACACTTATGCCATGAACTTCAAAGAATCAAATGTTTGATTTTATTTAAATTTAACTTTAAGTAGCTACAAATGTAATTATTGAACCCCAAGGAACATCACAGTTCTAAACCACCCTTCCAAGATGAAGATCACACTGCAAAAAAAAAAAAAAAAAAAAAAAACCTGCTGAGATTAACTACAAATTGACAATCAGGGGAAAGGTGGCACAGGAAAAAGATTCAGATAAGAATAAGAAACAGGAAGAATGCCAACAGAATTCTAAAAAGATGAGACCATATATTTTTTTTAAAAAATTTCATAAAAATAATATGAGTAAACTCCACAGTCATGAAGCTACAAAGCTATGCAGACCTACATTTCTCTCCTACCAATTCAGGAAAACTAATTTCACATTAAAATGAGCAACAGAAAGGAACTGTAGTCAAATTGTATGTAAAGCTGTTTTGGGGGTTTGTTTGTTTCCTTTTTTATGGTACTGGAGATTGAACCCAGAGGCATAAGCTTCAACCCTTATCTACATCTCTAGCCCTTTTATTTTATTTTTCAGACAGGATCACACTCAGTTGTCCAAACAGGCCTCCTCAAATTTGTGATTCTCCCGCCTCAGCCTCCTTAGTCACTGAGATTACAGGCATGTACCACCACATCTAGCAGTAAAGTTCTTAAAAAAGAATGAGATAGGAAAACATGAATAAGAGTCAGAATAACACAAAAATGAAAGTATGCCTAAAAGATATGTCCACTAACAGGAAAAAAATTGTAATTATTTCAAAGTGAATCAAGAGAAATTTTCAAAAAGATAAAAAGACATGAAATTATGAATTAGAATTACAAATAGAAAGAAGTTGATAAAACTCAGGAAAAAATTAGAAGAAAAAAATGAAAGATCATTTCAGAATTGAAATTAACCAGAAAATATACAAGAGCAAATTTACACACAAATGTTTTAGGAGGTAACGGAAATAAAAGGGAGAAAATTGTAACATAAAAAAAGAAATGGAAAAATAGATAATGAAGATGTTATGGTTTGGATTTGAAATGTCTCCCAAAAGCTCAAATTCGAGACAATGTGGGAAGGTTCAGAGGGGAAATGACTGGGTTTCAAGAACCTTAACCCAATCAGTGAATTAATCCCCTGATGAGATTAACTGAGTGGTAACTGGAGGCAGGTGGGGTATGGTTAGAGCACGTGGGTCACTAGGGGCATGGTTTTTGGGTATACATTTGTATTTGTCAAGCGGAGATATCTCTTTCTCTCTTCTTTCTCTCCCTCCCTCCCTCTCTCTCTCTCTTTCTCCTTCCTGATCATCCCGTGAGCAGCTTCCCTCTGCCACACTCTTCCACCATGATGTTTTGCCTCACTTCGAGCCCTGAGGAATAGAGCTAGATGTTGATGGACTGAGAACTCTAAAACCATGAGCCCTCAAAAACACTTTCTCGCCTCTACAATTGTGCTGGTCGGGTCTTTTACTCACAGCAGCAAAAAAAGCTGACAAAAACAGAAGAATTGCAATAAACTGACAAAAAAGACAGGCAAAGATGATCCAACGTATGGATGTTAGGAGCTGTCAAAGAAAGAAACCAAACCAATGAAACTACTTGAAACTGAAAAAGAATTGCTGAAAATTTTTTCAAAGTTTAAAAAAAAATTATATTTGAAACTATCCATTTAAAATACATCGCACACCTAGAAAAACAGATTCAGAATGACCAACATCAAAACACAATTTAGAAAAACTACTGAACTTGAGTGACAAGGGAAAAACAATCCCTTGAATATCTGGACAGAAAGAGGAAGTTATACAAGAAACAAAGGTTAGATTGGCATCAGACTTAGATAAAATTTTACATCAGAATACAACAGAGTAATATAAATTTAAGATACTCCCAGGGAAGAAATATAAACAAAGAACTTTATACCCAAAGGAACTACCAAGTATAACGGTGACAAAATAGTGTGGCACACACATGTAATCCCAGCAATTTAATAGTCTGAGGCAGGAGAATGGTTAAGTTTGAGGCCAACCTCAGCAACTTAAATGAGACTATTTCAACAAAAAATATAAAGGGCCAGGGAAGGCTGGGCACAGTTGTGCATACCTATAATCCCAGCAGTCTGGGAGGCTGAGAGAAGAGGATCATGAGTTCAAAGCCAGCTTAAGCAACTTAGCAATGCCCTAAGCAACTTAGCAAACTGTGTCTCAAAAAATAAAAAGGGCTGAGGATGTTGCTCAGTGGTTAAGCACCCCTGAATTCAATCTCTGCTAACAAAAAAAAAAAAAAGAAAGAAAGAAAGAAGAAAGAAAAGGACTGGGGATGTGCCTCAGTAGCTGAGCACCCCTGCATCCAACACTATGTACGTATGAATAAATGAATGAACAAAGAAATCACAAGAACCCAGAAAATACTATTCCCTTCATTGTTTGCTGCTTCAGGTTACCAAAATAACTGGAGACACACTCACCTTAACAGAGACCATTAAATATACATTTACTAAAGAACTGTAATGGTGATAATAAGGGAAAAACATAAATATTGTGGGCTATGTTACAGTTACAATTATCAAAAATGAGGAGAGAGTAGTGAGTGCATATAAAAAATAGAATATGGCCAGGTGTGGTGGTGCACACCTGTAATCCCAGCAGCTCAGGAGGCTGAGGCGGGAGGATTGCAAGTTCAAAGCTAGTCTCAACAACTTAGAGAAGCCCTAAGCAACTCAGTGAGACCATGTCCCTAAATATATTATTTTAAAAAGGGCTGGGGATGTGGCTCAGTGGTTAAGTGCCCCTGGGTACAATCCCCAGCACTCCCCCCTCCCAAAAAAAAGTACAATATGCTTTCTGATTGTCTTAAGTAATAGTAAAAGGGTATTATTTCACCCAAAATTCTGGGGGAGAAGGAAATGAAGAAGGGAGGTTATTAGCTCATTTCAATATTGGTATCAAGAGGACAAAAATACAAATTATGCTGGTGTGTGCTACGTCAACTTAGTTAAATGGGGAACCACTTTCCCAGAATCCCACTCACTATCTGGTCTGGATTAGAGTTGGCCTAAAGAAGAATTCATACGAAATGTGTTTAAAATGTGGAAATCAAGCAGCAGCTAATATTTGGTGAAGGGTTTCCAGGTCAAATAAAGTAAGAGACAAATGCAAAGGTGCCCTGAGAGCTCCCATTTTTACTCTTGCTGTAGCTCACTAGTGCTCTCCATGGTGACCAATAGTGGCCCAAATCCACCACCAGATAGATGCCTGGCCGCAAACTTGCAGAGGTGATAGCTACACATGGCAAAGAGCTTTCCATAAGGATATATTCAAGCTTCTCTATTCACCATCCCACTTTAGTGCCTGGATACTCTTTGCTTCTCAGAGGTCCTCAAAAGCTCCAACTTGTCAACCCATTGGTTAGCAATTCCTTCTCTGATTCTCCACTCTCCCAGATCTTCACTTCACCAGACCTCTCGAAGCTGTACACATATTAATTTCTATAAGTTTCTTATTCCATTACACAATCTACTTCTCTGACTGAATTCTAGTTGATACACAAACCTTGCTAAATACTAAAATATATGTTAGGAGAGCAAATAACACAGACTATACAATGACACTTGAACAAAGGTATGTATGAATATAAATGTAACAAACAGTATGACAGAAATAAGTTCATAAAGTCCAACTTATGAAACTAGAAATAGTCTCCAGGATGTATCTTTAAATTTAAAAAAAAACAAGGTGGAGAAAAATATATACAGTGTGCTACCACTCACCTAAGAAGGGAAAAGAGATAGAAATATGTATTTTCACATGTTAAGAAACAAGAGTAGGAAGAAATGTAAAACAAGTTTTTCAGGGTAAGTGGTTACCTTTAGAGACTGAAAAGAAATAAAGTAGAGGTGACAAGAATAGACTTCAAATTCCTTATTTTTTATAGCTTTCATTTTAGAACTGTGCAATTTACAAAAAGTTAAATTAAAATTTTAAAAAGCAAATCTAAAAATCAAAACTGAACTAATGAGTTAAAATTTGTATCCAATTCTTTAATGGTATAATCACAAAGAGGGGAACTATTTTAAGTGATTTTAAATTACATTGACTATACATTCCTAGTAGAATATAGTCAAGGAACAAAATAAAATGAAGTTAAATTTTAATCCTGTATATATTATGGATCTAAGGAAATGAACAATTATGAGATGCTTTAATTCTATCTACTTCTAGGATCACCTTTTTTTAGAAACTGTACTTTCAGCATGGAAGAGAAAAAGAACAGTAAAGTAAAAACCCTATAGTCCTGAATTTGAATTGAAGTATCTACATGAACTCATTTTTTTTTTTTTGGTATTAAGAAAATAAAACATATTTCTACCTATGTCCACAGAAAATGATTGGAAACAGTGAGCACTCCCATAGTAAGAAACACCCCTAACCAGCTGTAATCTTAAAGTACCATTTTCCCATAAGAGGAGCCAGGACTCTTTATGATTGATTCCATGTCTGGGGCAAAAAGGTACATGAGGAGGCTAGAATGTCTTACTATACCTGTCAGAGAAAAGTTCAAGTTAGAAAGACTCAGGACTGAATTCTAAATAGGCTCTTGCTTTTTAAAAAAGGAGTAAATTTGAACATTGCCAAGGACAGCAATTTTAATTTATTGAAACATATCAAATATGTTTAAATTCATATTTCTGCTTCCATGCAGGATAAAAGTAACTTACAGAGAAACAACACATACTTTCTCAAACTGAGCTTCAGGTATGTCATTGAAAAGTTTATTTGATTTCTCCCCATGAACACCTTGTAAGCACTTGGAATTCAACATTTCCAAAGTTTACTTTATAATCCTCCTACCATGTTTTCAATCTCAGTAAACAGTACTCCAATCCATGTGTTTCTAAGTCTGAGATCTGAGAATCATCCTTGATGCTTTCTTTACTCCCTTTCCCTCATCTCCTCCCTTTATTGAATTGGACTGATAAAAATGAGAACAACAGCATGCACGACTCAGCTCCACCCTTCTTTGCTTGTGAACAGGTTTGCTCCTGAGTGCAAGAAATCTCCTCTACTTCAATTGACCAGGGTTCTAACCTTGCAATAGGGAGTGGCCAAGACTACCTGGGGCTGGGTGGGTAAATTTGCCTAATTCTTAGATTTAGTTTGTGGGCCAAATTTGGGTCTCCAATAGATAGGCAGACAGATACATATATGTAGAAAGATATAATTTTTAAAAATTTTTTTTCTCCAACTTTATTATTTCTCTACTTGCCCCAAAAAGTCATGCTGGGAAGAAAAATTATATTTGGGCCCACAAACAGCACCAAAATCTATGAAGAAAAAAAAGCAAGATTAAGAATTTCTAAGAACTGAACATATAAGGTGATCTAGAAAAGTTCTCTGGACATATAATGTTTGAGTAGAGATCTAAATCAAGTAAGACCCATGAAAAGATCTAAAGAAGAGAATTCAAGGGTATAGTTGCAGAGTACAATGAATCTGATATTGAAATGAGCACAGTATGTTTAAAACCTAGTAAGGAGATCAATGTGGAAACAAAGGAGGTAAACATGGGCAAAGCAGTCAGAGAGCAAAATTTAATGGTTATTTTTAGGCAACAAATCTTTGGAGAACCTTATTATACAGCAAGAGATAACTGAAAAAGGGGAAAAGACACTGAAGGGATTTATGCAAGCGAGTGACATGTTTAAAAAAAAAAAACAAAACTTGCTGCTATCCATTAGAAGGCAATCTAGGCAAGAAAGAATGGTTATAAACTAAGCTGGTAAGAGTAGAAATGTAGTAAGGCTAAAGTTCATTTAGAAGAATAAATATGAGAATACCCAAGAAATTTCTGAAAAGTAAGAACAAGAGGAGATTTGCATTATCAAGTATTTAAAGTCCTTATTTTTAAAAACTATACATTTTATGTATAAACTAATTACAATAAAAAATAGATATGTAACACGTGTATTATTCCATTTTCCATTGCTATAACAAAAATCCTGAGGACTGGATAACACATAAACAGTTAATAGGGTGCAGTGGCACACACCTGTAATCCCAGCAGCTTGGGAGGCTGAGACAGGAGGATCACAAGTTCAAAGTCAGTCTCAGCCATTTGGCAGGGCCCTAACCAACTTAGTGAGATCCTATCTCAAAATCAATATAGAAAAGGGATAATGATGTGGCTCAGTGGTTGAGCACCCCTGGGTTCAATCTCTGGTACCAAAAAGAAACAATAGAAAAAAAAGAAAGAAAGGAGTTTATTTAGCTCACAATTTTGGAGGTTAGAAGATTGATGAACCCATTTGTTCTGCCTCTAATGAGGACTCCCCTGCTTATATCATATCACAGTAGAAGCACATGCTAGCACATGAAGAACCAGTAGAAAAGAAGAAAGGGACCGGGGGAGGGAGCAGAGGAGGAAAAGAGATATATTGGGGAACAATAATGACCAAATTACATTGTTGTATTGTGTGCATGTACTAATACATAACAACAAATCCCACTATTATGTATAATTATAATGCACCAATAAAAAATGAGAATAAAAAACACCACATGGAGAGGCAGGAAGTCAAGAGAGCATGAAGGGGCCAGTCTTGCTCTTTTATAAAAACCCATTCTCACAGGAACTATGTCCCTCAAGAACTGTTTTCAACCCTTCTAAAGCAGCATTCCAAATGACCTAATCACCTCCCCCAAGGCGTCATTTCTTGGAAGTTCCACTACCCCTCAACACTGTCACAATGAGGACTGACATTCCAAAACATGAAACCTCTGGGGAACACACTCAAAATATAAATACATGCAAAGAAATTTAATCTAATAAAGATATTTTTAAATCAGTAGTAAAAGAATGGATTCGTCCTTAAAATGATGCCATTTAATTGGCTATCCATCTAAAAAGAATAATTTGTACCAAATTTAAAAATTTGTGCATGTATGGCAATGGGTCGCAGCCTGCCATCCCAAGCATGGTGGCTCCACTGAGCAGCATGTTCTCCAGCAGACTCCCGGGCCAGGCTTCCCTTCTCCAGGCAGGGTCCGGTGTGCTGAGAACTTCTAGCAGCAGCCAGGTGGACGAGTTAGAGTCGTCATTCAAGGCTTGCTTTGCTTCTTTCATGAGTGATGTTGACCAGTGTATCCATAAGTTTCTAGATATTGCAAGACAGACAAAATTCTTTTTTCTATAGAAAAGATTGCAGTTGTCTGTTCAGAAACCAGAGCAAGTTATCAAAGAGGACGCCTTAGAACTAAGGAATGAACTGCAGAGGAAAGATGCGCTGG